>NC_133649.1:254546841-254654277 GCF_009905375.1 Apium graveolens | reverse complement strand
ATAGCCCTGTTAAATCAATTCGGATTTTGCTTGCGATTGCTACTTACTACGACTATGAGATCTGGCAAATGGACGTGAAAACGGCCTTCCTCAACGGGAAACTTGAAGAGGAAGTGTATATGACACAACCAGAGGGTTTTCTTTCCAAGGGAAATGAACACCTAGTGTGTAAGCTGCTGCAAACCATATATGGTTTAAAGCAAGCTTCTCGTAGATGCAACATCCATTTTGATGAGACAATCAAAGAGTTTGGTTTTATCAAAAACATAGATGAACCATGTGTCTACAAAAAGGTTAGTGGGAGCGCGGTAACATTTCTTGTATTGTATTGAAAGAGGAGACGTCAAGAGAGTTGACACACATAACAACGTAGCCGACCCACTCACAAAGCCACTTTGATCGTCATAAAGACAAGATGGGTATTAGATACCAGAGTGATTGGCTTTAGTATAAGTGGAGATTGAAAGAGATGTGTCCTAAGTCCAATCATGTGTGATGATTTAGGAATAAATTTTATGTAATCTGTTTTGATTTCATTGATATTAATAAAAGACTTGTTTGGTTTTATTACGGGCTTTATCTATTTAAGTGTTTAAATAAGATATACCATAGTTTAGAGTAAAGCTTTTTATGGATTATGATGAGATCATAATAATGAGACCTAAAAGATGATAACTCTAAACTTAAATATTTCCTGGTCGTAGGATTACTAACTGGTAATTAGTAATCCGCATAGATCGGTACATACTATGCTTGTTTCATTATGAAGGATGTCTGTTCTCATAGACATTTGTGTGGTGACACTATAGCTAGTATGTAGGTGCTTATTATAGAATAAGTTCACTGAACATGACTCACACAGCTGAACAAATGATGGAGTTCACTCACGTGTCAACAGTTGTTCACATAGTGATAGTTTGTACAAGTATCCTTAGACTTGAGGGCCATCATAGTCATCTTGTGTACACTGAACTATGCTTTGGTTTAGTTCTTAGTCTCCAGGGACAATTATAAGGGCTCTACTGGGTATAGGAATTTGTACACAAAGATAGTGTATGATCAATAAAGGATCTACCCCTTCCAGTGAAGGAAGAGAATGTTCAATACTGATCCACTTAAGCTAGTTCAGGAATCTCTGGCCATAGTGAATGAAATTAGAAAGGAATTTCTAATTTACATTAAATAGAAGTAAGCATAGTGAATGGGAAAGCAAATGATTAAATAAGATTGGCTTGACACAAGTTCCATGCCTTGTATTTAATAGTGACATTGCAGGGTAGAAGGAATTGATTGTACGGTAACTACTCACTGAATAGGTTCTTGGTATTCTAAGCACTGAATTCGTATTATCCTGATAGTCGCGATATGCTGAGAAGTATTTCTCACGATGTAGAATAAATATGATTAATTTATTAATTAATCATATTTAATGAATTAGAGAATTTATATAAATAATGATAAAATAGTTTTATTATTATTTATTTCTACTACCGACTTAATATTGAACCTACAGGGTCATACCATAAAAGAGAATAATTTAATGGTGGAGGAATTAATTAATAATGGATGGTAATTTATTATTTGTGAAATAAACAATTAATTAGCAGATTTAATAATTCATTAAATGAGATTTAATTAATTCTTAATATTATTAATTAAGAATTTAATTTTGGAAATTAAATCAAGTGAGAGAATTATTTTCTAAAGTGTTTAGAAAAGGGATTAATGATTAAAAGGTGTTTTAATTATTAGTTAATTGGTTGATATGAATAATCAATTAAAGGGTTAATAATAATAATATTTTATGGAAAATTTTTAGCTGAAAATTTTGCCTATAAATATACTATTATAAACCCTATTTGCCTCAACCCAAATAATTAACCCTAATTCTAAAGTAGAACAAGAGGGGGGCAACTAATTCTCTCAACCTCTTCCTCCTCCATCACATTGTACTCTTCGTGGATACCGGTGGAGAGCTTCACACTTGAGGAGCAGCTGCTAGGGATTTCTATTCATCGTTCTTGGATCGCTATTAAAGACCTCCATCTTTCCATTAACGTAAAGCTTCTTAAGGTAAACATACTGAACTACGAATTAAATATTATTATTCGCATGGATCCTGCGGAGGGTTTCGGTTTTTTTTTAAGATTTAAATTTACGTTTCGTTGCGTTTATGTGTTAAAAACTCTTCAATGGCATCAGAGCTACTTGCGAAAAGTTTTTAATTCGTTTATGTGTTTAACTATTTTCGATATATGAGCATGTACATGATTCACCATGATTTGATGTTGATATAATATGCTTATATATGTATGGTTTTGAATATATGATATTCATGTGATTTGTATAATCATAAGATGATTATTTAATCTGTATATATACTGATATATACATGATTTATGTTTTTTCTAATTATGAGAATCATATTAGATACGAATTCTGAATTTGCTGCTGCAGATTTGCTGAAATCTGGGTCTGGTTCCGATTTACGCAAACGAATACCCTATTCCATTGGTAAACGAGCGTCTGAAAAAAACTGATAGCTAAAGCTATCAACGACTCGTCTGTAAGGCGGTTGACGTCGTTTACTGCCCGTAAACAGTGATTCTTGTTTTTCTGATTTGATTCTGATTTTTCTGTTTTTTGTCATATTTTTTTATGATTAGATCATGGATAATATGATATGTTAAGATCAAATTATGTGTTTTAACATGCTTTTATGTGTTGTATGAGCATGGTGGATGGTTATGGCCTTTCGACCTTAGTGTAATGGTTTTGGCTTGGTTTTAAATACGACTTGCATGTCATCAATCTTTGTAATCATAATTCTCGAATGTAACTCGAGTTATTCTTGTAAGTTCATTAGATTAGTTTTACTTTCAATCTACGTAATGTAATTGAAGATTCAAGAAGGCTATCCAATGGAGGTGATACAAAGAAGAAGACGAGGCATACAAGAAATCTAAACAAAGAAGAAGACTTATGTAATAAGTAGTTGTATTTATTTCCATCACCATATTAGATTGACCTTGATCTTTATCATGAGCTTGATAAAGATCACATAGGATGGGGCCATAACCAAACACATTTACTTTATTGCACTTTACATTTACTTGTTTGTTTAATTTTATATATAAGATATATGCCTATGTTTACCATACGATGATAGATTTAGGTGAACTTAAATCAATATAAGGTGTGCTCTAGAAAATCTAGAATAAAAATCGTTTCTTGCCTTAACAATAATATTATGGATACAATCATGAGATTCTTGTGTTTATGAAACACGTAATTAAATATGAATTTTCAATAGTGAGAGAAAGGATGATTCTGTCCAAAGCAAATTTCTATCTGTAAGAAAGGGGTATTAAGTGACGCCTCTTGACAATGCTCCCCCGATCTGGGAATCATCTGATTATCGATTATTGATTTGAAATATTTAATTTAAAAGGAAGAATCTCTTTATAATATATTTATGATTGTAACATAATATAATCCCTCTAAAATTAATTAATATCAAGTAGTAATTGGCCAATGACACAACGGGCTTGTGTCGGTCATAGCCTTCCAACATGGTAGAAAGTGGTTCTTATTTTTAAATCATTGTTGTTTCATGCTACAGCCGAGGGCTTTGATTTCGAAATAAGAAATACTTGTCTATTACATGAGGATGTGTACATTGAATTAGAATCTAAAGGTTGTTATGTGCTACAGCCGTGGGTCGTTGGAGACTGATTCAATTGTACAAAATGTTGGGTTAGACTTGACTTAGAATATTGAGTTTAGTCGTGCTACAGCCAGTGACTCAATTATTTAAGAGGCTAAAGTTTTATTAGGGAATAACATAAGATGTAATTGACAAGAGTTTTTTGCCTATTGAACATCACATGACGTTTCGTGCTACAGCCGAGGTTGTGTGATGGAATGTAGGATCCCTATTCCCACTAGCATTATAAATGATTAATTTTCACTTAGGGGTTGTATAAATTAGATAAACTAGTGGGAGCCACTTATGAATAATGACCCGATTCATATAGTGTCTTGAAATGAAATTGAATATTTGCTAAGTGTTGTTATGTGTTCATCATTTACAGATTTACTATATTCGTTATGTCTTCTACACTATTACTCCGGAGTATACTAGATGCTCACAAGTTGACTGGTCCTAATTTTGCTGACTGGCTTCGAAACTTGAGAATTGTTCTCAGGGTTGAGAAGCTGGAATATGTGCTTGACTCACCTAAATCTACTGAACCTGCTAGCAATGCACATAATGATGAACATGTTGTGTATCGTAAGTGGATAGATGATGCAAATGTTGCTCAATGCATCATGCTAGCTTCCATGAACATTGAGCTACAGAAGCAACATGAGCATATGGATGCTCACACTATCCTTTTGCATCTACAAGAGTTGTATGATGTGGCAGGGAGGACAGCTCGATATGAGATATCGAAGGCACTGTTTGGTTGTAGGATGTCTAAGGGATCATCTGTGAATGACCATGTACTTAAGATGATCAATTTGATTGAACGTCTTGGATAACTTGGTTTTGCCATGGATGGGGAGATGAGCCAAGACTTGGTCTTGCAATCACTTCCGAGTTCGTTCTCGCAGTTTGTTGTGACCTTTCACATGAATAAGCTGGATGTCAGCCTGCCTGAACTCCACAACATGTTGAAGACTGCGGAATCGAATTTTCCCCCTAAGAAGAGTTCTGTTCTTCTAATTGGTGAAGGTTCCAATCCTAAGAAAAGGAAGAAGAACCCTTCCAAGAAGAAGAAAGTAGGTGAGAAAAAGCCGGTTCCACCAAAAGCTGAAGACCCCAAGATCAAAGCTATTTGCTTTCACTGTAACAAGGTGGGGCACTGGAAGAGGAACTGCAAGGTTTACCTTGCAGAATTGGAGAAGAAGAAGGGTAGTGAGACTACCGCTTCTGATGCAGGTATGTTCATGATCGAAGTTAATATGTTACTAAGTCAAATTTCTAATTGGGTATTAGATACCGCCTGTGGTTCTCATATTTGCAATTCGTTGCAGGGACTAAGGAGAAGTAGGACTCTTGAAGAAGATGAGGTGATTCTTCGGATGGGAAATGGAGCAGGAGTTGATGCTGAAGCTGTAGGATCATTTCATTTACATATGCCTACGGGCAAGACTATTGTTCTAAATAATTGTTATTTTGTTCCCTCGATTGTGAGGAATATTGTTTCTATTCCATGTTAGACTTGGCTGGATTTTCGTTTGTTATTCAGAATAATAAATGTTCAATTCTTAGAGATATTGTTCTTTATGGAAGTGGTATTTTAAATAATGGTCTGTATGTATGTGATGTAGAGCATAATTTACTACAAATTGAACATACTAATAAAAGAAAAAGGGATGATGAAAATCTAACTTTCTTGTGGCACTACAGACTTGGTCATATAAGTGAAAATAGACTGCGAACATTGCATAAGGAAGGGTTACTTGACCCCTTTGATTTTGAATCATATCCTACATGCGAGTCTTGTCTATTGGGTAAAATGACCAAATCTCCATTTAGTGGACATGGAGAGAGGGCTACAGATGTGCTAGGTTTGGTACACACAAATGTATGTGGACCAATGTCTACGCAAGCCATGGGTGGATTTTCATACTTCATTGCTTTCATAGATGATCGATCTAGATTCAGATATGTGTATTTGATGAAACACAAGTCTGAAGCCTTTGAAAAGTTCAAAGAATATAAGTATGAAGTGGAGAAAAAAACCAAACATAGTATTATAACTCTTCGATCAGATCGAGGTGGTGAATACTTGAATGAAGAGTTTTTAGCTTATCTCAAAGAAAATGGTATAGTTTCCCAGTGGACTCCTCCATATACTCCACAGTTGAATGGGGTATCTGAAAGGAGAAATCGAATTTTTTAGACATGGTTCAGTCCATGATGAACTATGCGAATCTTTCAGTATTCTTGTGGGGTTATGCATTGGAAACCTCAGCATATTTATTGAATAAGGTGCCTTCCAAATCTGTTCCTCAAACTCCATATGAGATATGGAAAGAAAGGAAACCGAGTCTTAAACACGTTAATATTTGGGTATGTCTAGCTTATGTCAAGAAAGTTGACCCAGATAAGCTGGAATCTCGATCTGTAAAATATAATTTTATGGGATATCCTAAAGAGACTTTAGGGTATTACTTTTACACTGATCATTGGGTGTTTATCTCCAGACATGCTACCTTCTTGGAAAAGCAGTTTATCCTTGAAGGAAATAGTGGGAGCAAAATTGAACTTGATGAAGTTTAAGAAGCACAAACTACTATGGATCAAGTGGAAACACCTGTTCAGACTGAACAACCTTCTGTGGAATAGCCCATTCGTAGGTCAGGGAGAGTGTATCGCCAACCTGAGAGGTATTATGGCCTTGTCATTGAGAATGACAATGAGTTGTCAATCATTGATGATGACGACCTTGTGACCTATAATGAGGCTATGAGTAGTGTTGACTCAGAGAAATGGCATAGTGCCATGAAATCCGAAATGGAATCTATGTATACCAACCAAGTATGGACTCTGGTTGAAGCGCCTGAAGGTGTTAAGCCTATTGGGTGCAAGTGGGTATACAAAAGAAAGATTGAAGCAGATGGGCAGGTGGAGACCTATAAGGCCAGGCTCGTGGCAAAAGGATTCAGACAAAGGTAAGGGATTGACTTTGATGAAACTTTTTTGCCTGTAGCCCTGTTAAAATCAATTCGGATTTTGCTTGCGATTGCTACTTACTACGACTATGAGATCTGGCAAATGGACGTGAAAACGGCCTTCCTCAATGGGAAACTTGAAGAGGAAGTGTATATGACACAGCCAGAGGGTTTTCTTTCCAAGGGAAATGAACACCTATTGTGTAAGCTGCTGCGAACCATATATGGTTTAAAGCAAGCTTCTCATAGATGGAACATCCGTTTTGATGAGACAATCAAAGAGTTTGGTTTTATCAAAAACATAGATGAACCATATGTCTACAAAAAGGTTAGTGGGAGCGCGGTAACATTTCTTGTATTATATTGAAAGAGGAGACATCAAGAGAGTTGACATACATAACAACGTAGAAGACCCACTCACAAAGCCACTTTCTCAAAGTCACTTTGATCGTCATGAAGACAAGATGGGTATTAGATACCAGAGTGATTGGCTTTAGTATAAGTGGGAGATTGAAACAGATATGTCCTAAGTCCAATCATGTATGATAATTTAGGAATAACTTTTATGTAATCTGTTTTGATTTCATTGATATTAATAAAAGACTTGTTTTAGTTTTATTACGGGCTTTATCTATTTAAGTGTTTAAATAAGATATACCATAGTTTAGAGTAAAGCTTTTTATGGATTATGATGAGATCATAATAATGAGACCTAAAAGATGATAACTCTAAACTTAAATATTTCCTGGTCGTAGGATTACTAACTGGTAATTAGTAATCCGCAAAGATCGGTACATACTATGCTTGCTTCATTATGAAGGATGTCTGTTCTCATAGACATTTGTGTGGTGACACTATAGCTAGTATGTAGGTGCTTATTATAGAATAAGTTCACTGAACATGACTCACACAGCTGAACAATTGATAGAGTTCACTCACGTGTCAACAGTTGTTCACATAGTGATAGTTGTACAAGTATCCTTAGACTTGAGGTCATCATAGTCATCTTATGTACACTGAACTATGCTTTGGTTTAGTTCTTAGTATCCAGGGACAATTATAAGGGCTCTACTGGGTATCGAAATTTGTACATGAAGATAGTGTATGATCAATAAAGGATCTACCCCCTCCAGTGAAGGAAGAGAATGTTCAATGCTGATCCACTTATGCTAGTTCAGGAATCTCTGGCCAGAGTGAATAAAATTAGAAAGGAGTTTCTAATTTACATTAAATAGAACTAAGCATAGTGAATGGGAAAGCAAGTGATTAAATAAGATTGGCTTGACACAAGTTCCATGCCTTGTATTTAATCGTGACATTGTAGGGTAGAAGGAATTGATTGTACGGTAACTACTCACTGAATAGGTTCTTGGTATTCTAAGCACTGAATTCGTATTATCCTCATAGTCGCGATATGCTGAGAAGTATCCCTCACGATGTAGAATAAATATGATTAATTTATTAATTAATCATATTTAATGAATTAGAGAATTTATATAAATAATGATAAAATAGTTTTATTAATATTTATTTCTACTACCGGCTTAATATTATTATTTATTTCTACTACCGGCTTAATATTGAACCTACAGGGTCACACCATAAAAGAGAATAATTTAATGGTGGAGGAATTAATTAATAATGGCTGGTAATTATTTATTTATGAAATAAATAATTAATTAGCAAATTTAATAATTGATTAAATGAGATTTAATTAATTCTTAATATTATTAATTAAGAATTTAATTTTTGAAATTAAATCAAGTAAGAGAATTATTTTTCTAAAGTGTTTAGAGAAGGGATTAATGATTAACAGGTGTTTTAATTATTAGTTAATTGGTTAATAAGAATAATCAATTAAAGGGTTAATAATAATAATATTTTTTGGAAAATTTTCAGCTGAAAATTTTGCCTATAAATATACTATTATAAACCCTATTTGCCTCAACCCAAATTATTAACCCTAATTCTAAAGTAGAACAAGTGGGAGGCAACTAATTCTCTCAACCTCTTCCTCCTCCATCACATTGTACTCTTGGTGGATACCGGTGGAGTGCTTCACACTTGAGGAACAACTGCTAGGGTTTCCTTTCATCGTTTTTGGATCGCTATTAAAGACCTCCATCTTTCCATTAACGTAAAGCTTCTTAAGGTAAACATACTGAACTACAAATTAAATATTATTTTTCGCATGGATCCTGCGGAGGGTTTCGGTTTTTTTTTAAGATTTAAATTTACATTTTTGTTGCGTTTATGTGCTAAAAACCCTTCAACACCTCATGTTCTTAAGGTAGATAAGAAGTCTCTGTTTAAGAAAGCTACTGTTGAGCCCTTTGATGAAGATAATATTTATATTCATCATGAGATTCTTTCTGAGGATCTCGAGCTCTCAAGAAGACTAAAGGCAAAGAAACCTATGTCTGTTGCTAGTGACTCTGAATTATCTTTTGCTGGACTAGGTTTTACTTCCAAGACTAAGAAGAATAGAAGTAGAAATGGCAGGATATGAACTAATGGCCCTGGGAAGTTATGTAATAATTGTGGTTCTGTTGGTCACCTTACTCATGCTTGTAGAAAGGTTTAAGTATACAATGTTAAGAATGCTTATGTGCATAACATACCTAACATGCGTAAAATTTCTAATTATAATAAATCTATTTGTATGCCATGTGTAGTATCTTTCATGCACACTTATCTTGATTCCACACACTCACAGAATATATCTCATAATAATGATAAGCATGCTAGTAAGAACACTGGTATAATAAAGACTATAAGCCTTCCTCTAGGAAACTGGCACCTGTCACCAAGCTCAAGAGCAAGTCTGTTGGTGCTTCTAAAAGTGACAAGGAAACAATCAATAATAAAGCAAAAACTGTTAATCCTGTCAATTCTGTTAAGAGAAATGTTATATATTCAAATGCTTCTAAGTCTTCTGGATCCAACTTAGTTTGGGTACCAAAGAAAGCTTAATCATCTTTGTTTTCAGGGCATTACGCAGAAGAAGGTCATGTGGATTATGGACAGTGGATGTCCAAGGCATATGAATGGAGATAGAGTCCTGGTATAAAAAATGGTTGAGAGGGCTGGACCAGTAGTTACTTTTGGAGATGACAGAAAAGGTTATACTACGAGATATAACTGTTTGGAAATTGGCAATGTCATCATTGAAAAAATCTCTCTAGTTGAAGGTTTTATGCATAATCTCCTTAGTATCAGTCAATTCTGTGACAAAGGATGCAAAGTTTTGTTCACGAAGGAGAAGTGTTTGATATTTAATCAATAGAATGAGAAGCTGATTCTCAATGGACTTAGAAAGAGTGATTTGTTCTTAGCTGACTAGAATTGTATTGATGGTCAAGTAATGTGTTTCTACAGTAAATCCTCCCTTGATGAAAGTTGGTTATGGCATCAGAAGCTCTCCCACTTGAACTTCAAGACCATGGATTCTTTGGTTAAGAGGAAATTGGTGAGAGGATTGCCTGAGATAGAACTCAGTCCGGATGGACTTTATGAAGCATGTGAGAAGGGAAAGTCAAAGAGGGCATCACACAAGAAGAAGACAATGACTGGCATCACTGAACCACTACAACTCCTTCACATGAACTTGTTTGGACCTTTCAACGTCATGTCTATGTCAAGAAAGAAATATAGCTTAGTGATTATTGATGACTATTCTAGATACATGTGGGAGTTATTCTTACATTCAAAGGATGAAGCAGCTGATATGATTATTGATCACATCAACAAGATTGAGTTAGAAGCTGGAGTGCCTGTGTGAACAATCAGATCAGACCATGGAACAGAATTCAAAAATGCAAAGCTGAATGATTTTTGTGTTGAGAAGGGCATCTCAAGACAGTTTTCAGCACCAAGGACTCCACAATAAAATGGAATGGTTGAGAGGAAGAATCGAACATTGGTTGAAGCTGCAAGGACTATGCTCAATGAAGCCAATATTCCTACCTATCTTTGGGCTGAAGCAGTTAACACTGTATGCTTTACTCAAAACAGAACCCTGATCAACATGATGTATGAGAAGACCCCTTATGATTTAATGGCCATAAGAAACCATCAGTGAAATACTTTCACGTGTTTGGAGGAAAATGCTTTGTGCTTAAGGACGATAAGCATTTTGGAAATTTTGATGCTAAAGCTGAAGAAGGTATCTTTCTGGGCTATTCTCTGGAGTCAAAGGCTTATAGGGTGTATGTGATTAGTGATCAAAAGGTTGTGGAAAGCCTTAATGTAACATTTAATGATGTCAAGCTCCCAAGTATTTAGAAGGAAGATGATAGTGATAATCTTGATGTTGAAGATCTTTCTGATGAAGAAGAAGTACATGAAGTTATTCCAGACAACAGTGATAATGGAAATGATCCTGATGATCATAATTCTGATATAGACACTGAAGGTAATGGTCATGAGACAAGTAATGATAGTCATACTATCTCAGGGATTAGTTCTCAAGCCTCAGATTCTGGAGATTAAGCTGGAAACAACTCAGGGGGAGCAGAACAAGGAGAAGAAAAAGGATCTGGTAGTCAGACTTAACATAATTCTAGAAATGCTGAGTCATTAAGGGATAGTCTACCAAGACATAGAGTATGGAGTAAAGATTATCCTCGAAACTTGATAGTTAGTAATCCAAATAGTAGAGTCAAGACTAGAAGAGCTACAACAAATGAATGTTTTTATTTTGGATTTTTATCTCAAATGGAGCCAAAGAAAGTAGATGAAGCTCTTGGGGATCCTGATTGGGTGATTTCTATGCAAGAGGAACTCAATCAGTTTGAAAGACAGAAAGTGTGGAAGCTTGTACCCAGACCTAAAGACAAATCAATGATTGGCACAAAATGAATTTTCAGAAACAAGCTTGATGAAGATGGAGTAGTAATAAGGAACAAGGAGAGACTGGTTACTAAGGGTTATTCTCAAGAAGAAGGGATTGACTATAATGAAACCTTTGTAGCAGTTGCTAGACTTGAAGCCATTAAGATGTTTTTAGCATTTAAAGCATATTCAAATTTCAAGGTATATCAGATGGATGTGAAAAGTGCTTTCCTGAATGGTGAGCTTGAAGAAGAGGTCTATGTGGAGCAACCCCTAGCTTTATAGATCCCGAGTTTGAAGATTTTGTCTATTTTCTCTTCAAGGGTCTTTATGGTCTTAAGTGCCGAGAACATGGTATGAGACTCTCTCAGAATTTCTACTTGAAAATGGTTTCACTAGAGGTGTGACGCCCTCTAAACTCGGGTCAAACGTTTGGGGTCCACAACATACACACACATACACCATATATAAACCTATTTATATAATAACAATAAATGCAATGACCCTACTTACCATATCCACAGATCGCAAAGTTCAAAGTATGTCCATAAGCCAGAATCTTATTTATTAATGACATACCAAATCCCAAATTTATTTATCTTACATCTGAAGTCAAACTTTTAACACACACCAAGACACACAACTTCCGCTAGCTTATTTCATTTCAACCTAAAAACCTAGCTTGCACACTCGACTGGGGATCCTCGCCACCACCAGTTTCCTTCTTGACTGGAAAAGAACATAAACAGATTCACAAGTGTGAGCTAACTAGCCCATCAAGTCACAATAACAACACTGAGATTAAATAATGATCAATTAAAATGACATAGGGAATCAAGTTTCCTGATAAACAATGATTAGAATTGGATATTCATTTTTATTTATAAAAAAACCAAGGTTAGGCTGCTGATCAGTCACGCACTAACCCCGAGCAAGGCTCCCAGCTTTGCTCTATATACTGGATCCAAGACATGTATTGGCCTATTATGACCACGAATCTGGTCCGACCACGAATCTGGCCCATATTTAAAAACAATCCAATTCTATAATAATAACATGATAACAAAGTAATTCAATAAACTGAATCATAAACAACATTTATCTTAAAGCATAAGGTGATTCACAACACCATGAATGTATAAAAAGGTAAACAGGAAGATTGACTTTCAATCTAGGGAAAGAATCAGAGTGTAGAAGACCAAGGGTTCAAAGGTTACAAGGAATGGTCTTCTGCTATACAAGGCATAAAGGTTTGTAGGTTAAGCAACCTCATATCAAGAATCAATATATGGTAAATAAGTATTTGTGGAGTAGTATCGAATATGTGTGGTTTGTATCCAAGAATTCAACAATCAATGGTTTACAAGAAATCAGGATTGCGGCTCAAGATCAATAAGAATCAAGGCTTAGGGTTAAGTACTTCAAAGTACTTGCAATATAGAACAAGAACTATTAGGAATAATTGTAATGTAATGAAAAGATTTCAAAAGTACTCGCAATTATACTACAAGAAAGTTCAGGGATACTTGCCTTATCAGTTCGCTTTCACTTTACTAACACTTGTCAATTGGTTCCCACTCACTGACCACTTACTTTCCCTTTCTACATCTCGCTTCCTCTGTTAGACATCACATATACTTATCAACACTACTTCTCATCTCATTCTATTCGATACAAGCTTCTATCTACCCTTCGTTTCACGCAAATCCGACGTACAAATTGAAAGTTACAGCAAAAATAGTCAAACAACGCACATACAATCATATTATACAACAATCAGATCATATATAACACATAAAAATTAAGGAATTCGATCAACATAATTTTTCAAAGAAGATTCGGGGTTAAAATGATTTTCCAAGTATTTAATACGAATTTTTGAACATTTTTCAGAATTAAAATGGGACTCCGAATCATTTATAATTAAATAATAAAGCTCGAACACCCAAATATTACTTTAAAATAATTTTCTAATAATTATTGAGCTTTGAAAATAATTTTAAATAATATTTTAAACTTGAAACTGTTTTTCGGAATTTTTATATCCAAATAAATATATAAATCTAATTAAATAATCAATTAAAATTAATTAATAACTAATTAAATTAATTAATCAATTAACATTTAAATTAATTGATTAATTAAATAATTAATTATCAACTAAAATTAATTAATTAAATAATTAAGATTTATTTTTAAATTAAAAATAATTTTTCAGAAATAAATAGGGAATTTTTTGGAATTTTAAAATAATAAAAATTTAATTCTGGAAATTAAATAAACAGAAATATACATTTTGAAAATTTTTAAAACAACAATCTTGTTTTTGTAAAATTTTAAAACAGAAGTACAAAATTTGGAAATCTTGCAGATTACAGGGGTTAAATCAAAATTTCCCCCGTCACCGGTTCCGGCCACTGCGCCGCCACCGGCCGGCGACCGGCCGACCGGCCGACTTCCACCTGTATAGAACCACTCCAGGGAGTGCAGATTCAAAAGGTGGCTTCCTAGGAGTATGTTTCTGCAGTCCTTTTCAAAAAACAGCCTAATTTTTTGTCGTGATTCGCAAGAAAAGTTCGTCGGCGACGAGCATCGTTTTCAGAATCCGGCGAGTGAAATCGAGGCCGGTTATTCAATCTGATTACACGAATAAATTCCTTTGAACAAGATACACACTCTGGTATATTCAGTTTCAGCCCAGAGTTCCCAATCAAAAATTCCCAAATCGAATTAAAAATATTCAAGAACATTAACCCTAATTTATGAATCCGAGAATCAAACATCATTTTCTACATGTTATTAAACTCCAAATTAGTCATATAATATACCAAAATGACCAGGAAGAAAAGATCTACATGATTATGCCATCAAATTATATCAAAACATCAAGAACAAAAATTCCTAATTTAATCCATAAATAATTTGAAATAACATAATTAAATAAGAAAAATACCTTGATTTCTGTACTAAAATGGATGGTTGATTCAGAAAGAGTTTTTCGAGAGCTTTGTTGAGTGATATTTACGACACTTTATTATGCTCTAATAAGCTTTGAATTGATGCATTTGTACTCAAGTTGTTAAATGTTTTAACGTGTTTTCGAGTGTTTTTGCATTTCAGGCATTATCTCGGTAATCAGGTGAATACGCATTGTTTTGATGCTAATTTGGTGTCAAGGTGGTGTTGGAATAAAATCTCATTGAAGCCGGCTCGAAGCTGCAAGAAAAATGGAAAAACTAATTTCTGGAAGAAGCCCAGTACGCCCGCGCTGATCAAGCGCGCGGCCGCGTCGTGTCGGGATGACAGATTCCTATTTCTACTTGGTTTCTAAGAGAAAGAATTCTACACTGCATGGGGCTGCTATATAAACATCTTTAGGTTGTTTTTAATTAGAGATCAATATATATCAAGCCGGAGACATATCAAGGAGTGCCGGGGAGAAGACCGTATTAGCACTATTCAACGAAGAAGAAGAAGATCTTGTTTTCACTTGTGAATCTTTGTTTTAAGTTGTATTTGGATGCTAGTTTTCTTACTTGTGAACCTTACTCTTGTTTTGTACTTGGTTTAATTTATTTGTTATAAAGACTACGTTTGTTATACCATGTTTTCATCGGAACCCACGTTGATGATGAGTCCGATTATGGGCTAATTGTTATCGTGGGGTTCTAGCGGATTTATTTATGAATTTCTTTAGTTAAATTGTTTGATGCCTTAGTATGTGGTGATTGTATGATATCCTAGTATTGGTTGTGCGTATTCGTCTTATGAGCGTCGCGAACTTATAAGATAGTGTGTTAATTCTTAATGAAGCAAAAGTGAAATTAAGGATTTAGAACTTGCCATGCTAGAATAGGTTCATGTATTTGTTATGCATGATGCGTAGTTAATTTTAACCATCTTATTTGCCCTGTGTAATCAAGATAGATAACTTGTGCTTAAACCGTTATGTTGTCAAATTCTATAGACATATAGGGTCTCAATATAATTGGTGTCTATTCAGCTTCTATCTCTTTTATAGATGTCTGGTAGTATGGTACTTGTGCAACAAAAGTTGGCGTTTATCAGTTTCGTGTTGTCTGATTAGTGTCATCACCATCGCATGTTAAGGTTAAGAACAATAAGGCTATTGAATGAAGTATTTAATGAAGTTAGAATCTCATGTTTGTCAATATATTCATTTAATCAATCTTATTCTCTTAGTTATAATTGTTAGTTTAATTATTAGTTATAAACAACCTCAATTTGTTATCGTCTTAGCATTGTATAATAACCATACATTGTTGCTTAAGTGTGTGAATTAATTAGTTAACCAATACAGTCTCTGTGGGAACGAACTAGAAAAGATTCTATACTACTTCTGAACTCGTATACTTGCGTGTATTATTAGCGCATGTTTAGCGACTAACAAGTTTTTGGCGCCGCTTCCGGGGACTGCAATGTTAATTTATAGTTTATGTGCTTTCCATCAGTGGTCGTTGAAGTTCATTGACTCGGACATTGTTAATTATCTGTTTCCTTGTCTTATTTCAGGTACAATAGTGAGGATGTATGCATACGCGTTCGCGTACTCGTAAGAGAACACTGGATAAAGCCGAGGAAGAAGTTGTGGTAGTTCGTAAGGAAGTTTTTGAGGAAGAAAAGAAGGTAGAAGAGGAAGAGAAAGTTGAAGAACCAGCTTTAGTAGAGATGGGTGATCAAGCGGAAAATCCTAAGGCTTTGATGGACTATTCTCATCCTAAGATTAATGACATTCAGTCAAGCATCATCAAGCCAGCCATCATGGCTAACACTTTTGAGATCAAGTCAAGTACGATTCAGATGATGTAAAACTTAGTTCAGTTTGGGGGTTCTCCTACTGAAGACTCCAACATGCACATCAGGGATTTCATCGAGATCTCCGACACTTTCAAGTTCAATGACGTGACTGAAGATGCTATCAAGCTATGCCTCTTCCCATTTTCTCTGAGGGATAAAGCTAAGTGCTGGTTACACTCTCTACCAGCAGGATCTATTACCACTTGTGAGGATCTTGCACAAAAGTTTCTCACTAAATTCTTCCCCATGGCAAAGACTGCTGCAATCAGGAATACTCTTACCCAGTTTGCTCATCAAACAAGAGAATCTTTGTGTGAGGCTTGGGTTCGATATAAGGAGATGCTAAGGAAGTGCCCACACTATGGCATGCCTGATTGGAGGATTATCAACTATTTCTACAATGGATTGGGCGCTACTTCTAGACCCACGCTTGATGCAAAATCAGGAGGAGCCTTGTGGGCTAAGAGCTACAATGAAGCTTAAGAACTTATTGAACTGGTGGCTGCTAATGAGTACCAGAATCCTTCCCAGAGGCTGACTCAGGGAAAAGTCGCAGAAATTCTGGAGTTGGATGCAGCAACTGCTATCGCTGCCCAACTTAAGGCTTTGATGATGAAGGTGGACACTTTGGCTAATTATGGAGTTAATCAAATTGCTAGCGTCTGTGAAATTTGTGCTGGTGCCCAGGAGACTGATCAGTGCATAATTTCTAGTGAATCAGCTCAGTTTGTGAGCAACTTCCAGTGATCGCAGCAACCAGTGCCAGCCACCTATCATCCCAACAACCGTAATCATCCTAATTTCAGCTGGAGCAACACTCAAAATGCGGTTCAACAGCCTTATCAGCAATATCCATCTAAGCAGTACAACCCCTGGTTTTCAGCAAATGCAATATGCACCCAGACAACAACTCCAGCTGCAACAAGCCAATGAAAAATCTGAATTAGAGGAGTTGAAGCTTATGTGCAAAAGTCAAGTTGTTTCTATAAAGACCTTGGAAAATCAAATTGGGAAAATTTCCAATGCCTTTCTAAATCGTTATCCTGGTACACTACCTAGTGACACCGAAGTGCCAGGAAAAAGGGAAGCTAAGAAGCAGGTAAAGGCAATCACTTTAAAGTCTGGAAAGGTTGTGAATCACGAACAAACTCAAGAGTTGACTGAAGAAGCTGGGGCTGAGAAAGAAGTAGAGCACAAGGATGAAGAAGTGGAACCAAGGAAGAATACTGCTGAGCATACTCCGCCTGAGGGTAATACAAGGGAGAAACAGATCTATCCTCCACCGCCTTTTCCTAAGCGGCTACAGAAGAAAAAGCTGGACAAACAATTTGAGAAGTTTCTGGAGGTGTTCAAGAAACTTCATATCAACATACCTTTCACTGAGGCTCTTGAGCAGATGCCTAGTTATACAAAGTTTATGAAAGGTATTCTCTCCCGGAAGGTGAAGCTGGATGATTTAGAGACTATTGCTCTCACGGATGAATGCAGTGCTGTGCCGCAACAGAAGTTACCTTCGAAACTTAAAGATCCAGGAAGCTTCACAATTCCATGTACTATTGGAAATGTGTCTTTTGACAAATGCTTATGTGACTTGGGAGCTAGCATCAATCTGATGCCTTTGTCAATCTTCAAGTAGTTGGACTTACCTGATCCCAAACTGACTTATATGACCTTGCAGTTAGCCGACCGTTCTATTACATATCCGCGAGGTATTGTGGAGGATGTCTTGGTCAAGGTTGATAAACTCATCTTCCCTGCTGATTTTGTAATTCTTGATTTCGAGGAGGATAAGAAGATTCCCATAATCTTGGGAAGACCTTTCTTGGCAACTGATCGAACCTTGATAGATGTGCAGAAGGGTGAGTTCACTATGCGAATTCTGGATCAGGATGTGACTTTTAATGTGTTCAACGCTACGAAATTTCCTACGGATAATGAGGAGTGCTTAAAAGTGGAGTTGGTTGTTTCGGTGCTAACATCGGAACTTGACCAATTGCTAAGGTCTGATGCCGTAGAAAAAGCCTTGTTGGAAATTCAGATAGTGAAGATGACGAAGGTGCAGAACAATTGCAATATTTGAATGCTTCTCCCTGGAAAAGGAAGATTGATATGCCTTTTGAATCTCTTGGAATGGAGGAATTGAACAAAGCTCCTAAACGCCTCAAGCCATCTATTGAGGAAGCTCCCATTCTTGAGCTTAAGCATTTACCTGAGCATTTGAGGTATGCATTTTTAGGTGATGCATCTACTCTGCCTATTATTATTGCATCTGACCTTTCAGGTAGTGATGAGGAAAAGCTTCTGAGGATTTTGAGAGAGTTCAAATCGGCAATCGGATGGACTATAGCAGATATCAAGGGAATCAGCCCTTCTTACTGCATGCATAAAATTCTGCTAGAGGAAGGTAGCAAGCCTATGGTCAAGCAGCAAAGAAGACTTAATCCGATCATGAAGGATGTAGTGAAGAAGGAAATTCTTAAGTGGCTAGATGCAGGGATCATCTACCCTATTTATGACAGTTCATGGGTAAGCCCAGTTCAATATGTGCCAAAGAAATGCGGTATTACTGTGGTAGCAAATGAGAAGAATGAGCTTATTCCTACTAGAACAGTCACGGGGTGGAAAGTTTGCATGGATTATAGGAAGCTAAATAAAGCCACTAGAAATGATCACTTACCTTTTCCTTTTATTGATCAGAAGCTCGACAGGTTGGCTGATCATGAGTATTATTGTATTCTGGATGGTTATTCGGGTTATAATCAAATTTGTATCGCTCCAGAAGATCAGGAGTAAACTACCTTCACTTGTTTATTTGGTACTTTCGCCTTCAGACGAGTTTCTTTTGGTCTGTGTGGTGCGCAAACCACATTTCAGAGATGTATGATGGCCATCTTTTCTGACATGATTGGATATAATGTGGAAGTGTTCATGGACGACTTCTCAGTCTTTGGCGATTAATTTGATAAGTGCTTGCAAAATCTTGGACACGTTCTCAAGCAGTGTGTTAAGACCAATCTGGTTCTCAATTGGGAGAAATGTCTCTTTATGGTGCGACAGGGCATTATTCTCGGGCACAAAGTTTCTAGTAAGGGTCTTGAGGTGGATAAGGCCAAGGTGGGGGTCACTGAGAATCTTCCTCCACCTATTTCTGTTAAGGGAATTCATAGTTTTCTTGGTCATGCGGGGTTCTACAGGCATTTCATCAAAGACTTCTCTAAGATTTCGAAGCCATTATGCTGTTTGCTAGAGATAGATTTTCCTTTCAAGTTTGATGATGAGTGCCTCGTAGCTTTTAAGACATTGAAGAAGAGTTTAATCACGACACCGGTCATAACTGCACCTGATTGGAATGAACCTTTTGAGATGATGTGCGATGTAAATGACTATGCAGTTGGAGCAGTTCTTGGGCAGAGGAAGAACACCATACTTCATGTGGTCTACTATGCTATTAAGACCCTAAATGATGCCCAACTGAATTATACTACTACGGAGAAAGAGCTTTTGGCTATTGTCTATGGTTTTGAGAAATTTCGATCTTACTTACTTGGGACTAAGGTGACAGTTTTCACTGATCACGCTGTAATTCGATATCTCTTCTCAAAGAAGGACTCGAAGCCTAGATTGATTAGATGGGTTCTTTTGCTCCAAGAATTTGAACTAGAGATCAAGGATAGAAAGGGAACGGAAAATCAAGTCGTTGATCATCTCTCGCGTTTAGAAAATCCTAATGCTACTTCATTGGATAAGACATTGATAAACGAGTCTTTTCCCGACGAGCAGCTGTTTGGAGTGCAAGAAGAAGAACAGTGGTTTGCAGACATTGTGAACCACCTTGTGAGTAATATCATGCCTCCCGATTTATCTTCTGCTCAATGGAAGAAGTTTCTACATGAAGTAAAGTGGTATATGTGGGATGAGCCGTTTCTCTTTCGACAAAGAGCTGACCAAGTCATCAGGAGATATATTCCTTACAGCGAAATGGGGGGGGGGATCTTACGAGAGTGCCACTCAACGGCTTATGGAGGACATTATGGTGGAGAAAAGACAGCGGCTCACATTCTTCAAGAAGCTTTCTTTTGGCCAACCTTGTTTAAAGATGCTCATCGGTTTGTTTTGAAATATGATCGATGTCAACGTGTAGGTAATATGTCCAAAAAGGATGAGATGCCTCTTAATGTGCTTCTCGAGGTTGAGGTCTTCGATGTTTGGGGAATTGACTTCATGGGGCCATTTCTCTCATCTTGTAACAATTAGTATATCTTGTTGGCAGTTGATTACGTGTCGAAATGGGTTGAAGTTAAGGCGTTGCCAACGAATAATGCGAAAATGGTGCTGAATTTTATTCACAAGCAGATATTCATAAGGTTTGGAACTCCAAGAGTCATAATCAGTGATGAAGGGTCGCATTTTTGCAATCGCAAGTTCACTGCTACGATGAAAAGGTATAATGTGAATCATCGCATTGCAACGGCTTATCATCCTCAGATAAATGGTCAAGCTGAGGTATCTAACAGAGGGATCAAGTACATTTTAGAGAAAATGGTGTGTCCATCGAGGAAATATTGGTCTTTGAAGATTGATGAGGCTGTTTGGGCGTATAGAACAACATATAAAACTCCATTGGGAATGTCGCCGTTTCAGTTGGTTTATGGTAAGGGGTGTCATTTGCCGGTGGAGCTAGAGCATAAAGCGTATTGGGCTTTAAAGAAATTGAATCTGGATTTTGATGTAGCTAGTAAGAAGAGGATGCTTCAGTTGAATGAGCTCGACGAGTTTTGACTTCAAGCTTATGAGAACAACAAAATGTATAAGGACAAAGTCAAGAGGTGGCACGATCGGGATCTAGTAGCTCAAATCATTTGTGCCAGGGTAACAAATTCTTTTGTTCAACTCTCAGTCTCCGTCTTTTTCCTGAAAAGTTGAAGTCAAGATGGTCAGGGCCGTTTATTGTCAAAACTGTGTTTACACATGGAGCGGTGGAAATTTTTGGGAATGATCCGGGCCAAAGCATTTAAGATTAATGGTCAGAGGTTGAAGCATTACTAGGGTGATACGGAAAACCGCGAGATGGTTAGTGACGTTCTATTGTCCATTTGATCTCGAGATTCTACGTCGAGCTAGCACCGTAAAAGAAGCGCTTCTTGGAGGCAACTCAAGTTCGTTATACATTAGTAGGTAGATGAAGCAAGAAGAAAGGAGAAAAACACAAAAAAAATCAGAAAAAGAAAAAAATTCAGGGCCAACTACAGAAGCTGAGCGCGCCTCGCGCTAACCAAGTGCGCGGCCGCAGCGGTTTTTCCAGTAGCCAAGTGCCCCGCGCTGATCTAGCCCGTGCCCATGCCGGTTTTCCAGAGAGTGAACGCGCCCGCGCTGTCCTAGCACGTCACCGCGCCGGGTCCCTAATCGAAAAAATAAAATAAAATAGCAGTTTTAAGAGAAAATCGGGAGTTTTAATCAAAAATAAATTCCAAGCCGATTTTTACTCTTCCACATCCCATAATTCCCTCTCCTAATCAATTCCATTATTCCCACGATTCCCACAATCAAATCCCACTTCTATTCCTTATAGAATTCACATCTCTCCACCTATAAATACATACACTTACACACAACTTCTCCACCACATCACAAACTCTCAAACACAAATTCTCTCTAAATACTTAAGCTTTTATTCTCTCTTCTGCTATCCAGATGGTACCCAAGAGGAAAAGAACACAAGTTGGCAGCAGAACCACCGATTCTTCATCTGCGGGTGGTGTGAGGCCCAGGTTTTCTACTCCTGAGGCTGAGGAGGAGTACATGAGGCTTCTCTCAAAGCCTATTGCTAAGAAGCGAGGTTTTCTGCCATCAGGGTAGGATGGTAAACTGTTAGAGATGATTCTCGAGATGGGCTGGGTTCCTTTTTGTGAAGCACCCGCTGCTGTGCCCATGACTGTTGTGCGGGAGTTCTATGCGAATGCCAAGGTGGAGAAGAATGGTTTCATGGTGGTGAGGGGGAGGACTGTTAGAGTACAGTGCTGATGCTATCTGGATGGTGATTGAGCAGCCTGCGAGGAAGGTGGGTTAGGACACTTGGAATGATAATACTCCGGAGGACTTTGATTTGGATCTCATCGTTGCTACTCTCTGTGTGCCTGATACTCATTAGAAGTTCAAGAGGGGCACTACTGATTACTCCACGTTCCATGCTTCATGCATGAACAGGTTTGCATGGGATTGGAACTCGTTTATTTGTGCGAATATCATGCCATCTTCGCATGTACATGAGATTACTGTGGAGCGTACTCGTCTGCTATGGGGTATTCTTCAGGGTGATTACATTGATTTGGGGATGGTGATATATCAGGGGATTCTATGATTTTTGAGAGGAGGTACTACAGGTGCTATTACGTATGCATCTATATTGACGAAGTTGTGCATGGCAGTTGGTGTTCATTGGCCCGCACATGAGCAGCTTCAGCTTCCCAGCACTCCTATCGAAAGTTCTACATTGTTGAGCATGCATGAGTGGTATGGAGGGAAACCCGATCCTAAGGGGCATTCATATGATCATCTGCCAGGTGGTGTTCCTATGGAAGGATGTTCTCAGCATTCCCGTCGAGCAGCTTAGAGAGCTCAGTATGGAGATGAGGCTGGTTCGTCACAGCAGTAGCAGCAGTAGGAGGCAGCAGGAGCAGAGATGGGAGCTGGTTTGAGTTCGATGTAGTATACGTGTCTTACGAGGAGGATGGATGCTATGCACGACATCCATAGTCGGTTTCCGTACAATCTCACCCAGGCACTTGGGACAGCTTTCAGAGCCACCGGTGTTGACATCCAGTGGCACCTAGTATTTGGTGAGGATTCCATGTATCCGCCTCTGGACACACCTGACACTCCACCCGTTGAGGATGAGGATTCTGATTCACAGTAGGTATTCCTGATTCCTGACTATTACCTTAACTGAGGATAATGAATATCTAAGTTTGGGGTTGAAGGAAAATAGTTTTGTGTGAGTCTCATATTATTGCATATTTCATGATAGTTTAGTTCATATAGTTGCATATCTTGCCATGTAGTTTTTTTGGTAGTTTCACGATATTTTGTTCATAAAGTTTTCATGCATTTGCATTATAACATGATCCCTTAGATAATTTTTCGATTGATTTGTGATGTTGATGCTAGTGTAGTGATGTCATGTTTAGAGATGATAAGTCGTATTAAGTTGATTTGCATGTTAGAGACACTTGTATTTCACTAAGTCTTATAGGTTGCTAGAGTGCTAGATCATAGTCATGATTTGTTTGTTTGTCAAGGTTTAATCGCTTGCTTATATTTAGAATTTAGGATATTCTCATATATAAAAGACATGGATATTTAAGAATTGGAGAAAATTGGATTTCATTGCAAATTGTGTGGCTAGGTGTCAAATGGCTAGTAGCCGGCTCATATTTTATGAGTAGTTTAGGGTTGAGCGAGATGGAGCGAAACACACTCGTTCAGAAATTTGTTAAAAAAAGAAGAAAAAAAAGAATAAGTGTTATGTATAATTGATCACGAGTGGGCTCTTTAGTACTCGAGTTATTAAGTTCTTAGGGGACTTTGTGCCTAGTGACCTAAGGCTTTTATAGTCTGGGATCCGCTAACCTAACGCTCGCTACATGGGTACTATTATATAAGTCTTTTATGGACCTCACTCATCGCACCATCAAATAAGCATACTTGTGTTATTTTATTATGAATAAAAGCATGAATCCATGTTAAACTCCAATATAAGAATTGAAGTGTTATAAGTTATTTTGTGTCTAGCTTTTATTCAATTTATAAACTTGCGATTGTTTTGATAAGTTGTGAGTCATGATTGTCGATCTAGTTGCGATAGTATATCTGTAAGCATCTTGCATACACGCACGTCTCTGGTTTGTAAGTTGATTTGTATGATTCAATTGATCTTTATGCGAGTAGCTGCATTTGTTGATATGTTGCTTGTCGAGTGGTTGAGTTATTCTATGGGGATCGATGCATTCATATTAGTTGCATTCATGCATTTTTTTTCCTTTTCTTTGAGTCTGTTTATGCTTGAGGACAAGCATTGATTCAAGTTTGGGGGTATGTTGAGTGGCATTTATGACACTTTATTATTCTCTAATAAGCTTTGAATTGATGCATTTGTACTCAAGTGGTTAAGTGTTTTAACGTGTTTTCGAGTGTTTTTGCGTTTCAGGCATTATCTAGGTAATCAAGTGAATTAGCATTATTTTGGTGCTAATTTGGTGTCAAGGTGGTGTTGGAATAAAAGCTCAGTTGCAGCCGGCTCGAAGGTGCAAGAAAAATGGAGAAACTAATTTCTGGCAGAAGCCCAGCACGCCCGCGCTGATCAAACATGCGGCCGCGCCCGAAGTACAGAAAGCCAGCAAGATGAACGCGGGCCGCGCCGTGTCAGGATGACAGAATCCTGTTTCTACTTGGTTTGTGAGAGAAAAATTCTACACTGCATGGGGCTGCTATATAAACATCTTTAGGTCGTTTTTAATAAAAGATCAATATATATCAAGCCGGAGACATATCAAGGAGAGTCGGGGAGAAGACCGTATTAGCACGATTTAACGAATATGAAGAAGATCTTGTTTTCACTTGTGAATCTTTGTTTTAAGTTGTATTTGGATGCTAGGTTTCTTACTTATGAACCTTACTCTTGTTTTGTACTTGGTTTTATTTATTCGTTATAATTACTACGTTTGCTATACCATGTTTTCATCAGAACCTACGTTGATGATGAGTTCAATTATGGGCTAATCGTTATCGTGGGGTTCTAGCAGATTTATTTATGGATTTCTTTAGTTAAATTGTTTGATGCCTTAGTATGTGGTGATTGTATAATATCTTAGTATTGGTTGTGCATATTCGTCTTATGAGTGTTGCGAACTTATAAGATAGTGTGTTAATTCTTAATGAAGCGTAAGTGAAACTAAGGATTTAGAACTTGCCAGGCTAGCATAGGTTCATGTATTTGTTATGCATGATGCGTAGGTAATTTTAACCATCTTACTTGCCCCGTGTAATCAAGATAGATACTTGTGCTTAAACTATTATGTTGTCAAATTTTATAGACATATAGGGTCTCAAATATAATTGGTGTCTATTCAGCTTCTATCTCTTTTGTGGATGTCTGGTAGTATGGTACACGTGCAACGAAAGTTGGCATTTATCAGTTTCGTGTTGTCTGATTAGTGTCATCACCATCGCATGCTAAGGTTAAGAACAATAAGGCTATTGAATGAAGTATTTAAAGAAGTTAGAATCCCATGTTTGTCATATATATTAATTTGATCAATCTTATTCTCTTAGTTATAATTGTTAGTTTAATTCTTTGTTATAAACAACCTCAATTTGTGATCGTCTTAGCATTGAATGATAACCATACATTGTTGCTTAAGTGCATGAATTAATTAGTTAACCAATGCAGTTTCTATGGGAACGAACTAGAAAAGATTCTCTACTACTTGCGAACTCGTATACTTGCGTGTATTATTAGCGCGTGTTTAGGGACTAACAAGCTTCGATTTGAAATATTGCACGCCCGAATCGGAGTTTGATAATGCCTTCGTTTGTGTGATTGATTTTCAAGAACAGCGGTATTTTAGTAGGGCTTTCTCTGTGTTTTACTGGTTTGTACTGTCTGATTATGATTTTACGAGTAAAATGAAATAAGTGTAGGGCTATTTATATTTACGGAATATTAGTACGTTCTGGATCGTGTTGGATCGATAAATACATTTCTTAGCCGCTAAGTAACTATAAAAACGTTCCTATCGGAAAATGTTTTGGATAAACATTATCTTGTTTTGGATAAGCATCATCCTGTTTTGGATAAGCACCAAAGGTTTTGCTTAATTATCAAAACCGTGCTTTTATAACACGCTTTGTACGAAGACAATGTTATCGAAAAGGGTTATCGTATCAAAAATATTGTGCCGGGCCGCGCACGGGTCAAACCGTAATCTGGATCGGAAAAGTCAAAACTATGGAAAATGTCTGGAATTACCAAATTAGGTTAGGAAGGAGTTTTTGGAAGAGTTTTGGGTTATAAAAACGTAAAAAAGGTTGAGGTGGGACGATTCCTGGCTTTATAAAATAATTTTCTAATTATTCAAAAAATAATTAATAAATTTATAAATCAATATAAAATCATATAACACTCCAAAAATTACCAGAAAAATACATTAATTATCTATATTTTATTTTGGACATAATAAAATTAACACACCTAGACTTTTCCACATATAAACATCCACATCACAACACCAATCATCAGATAATTCACCAAAAATCACATAAAAATCATTTATTGATAAAAATAATTACACGTCATGTCCCGAATATTACAAGAGGTGTTATAGATAAGACTTTATTTCATAAGAATCATAATAATGATATCATACTTGTGCAAGTCTATGTTGACAACATTATATTTGGGTATACGAATGATGCACTTTGTGCAAGGTTTGCTAAGCTTATGCAGAGTAGGTATTAGATGAGTATGATGGGTGAGTTGAACTTCTTTCTTGGACTTGAAGTGAGTCAGAAGCCAGATGGTATCTTCATTTGTCAAACGAAGTACATCAAAGATCTTCTGAAGAAATATCATTTGGAAGATTCAACACCTGCTAAGACTCTGATGGCAACTGCCACAACTTGATGAAGACAAGTCTGGTAAGAAGGTGGACATCACTAATTATCGAGGCATGATTGGATCATTACTCTACCTGATTGCAAGCTATCCAGATATTATATTTGCTACATGCTTGTGTGCACGGTTCTAGGCCGATCAGAAGAAATCTCATCTGATAGCAGTCAAAAGAATTTTCAAATATCTGACGGGTACACCTAATCTAGGTATATGGTATCCTAAAGGTACGGGCTTTGATCTCATCGGCTATACATATTCTGATTACGCTGGTTGTAAAATTGATCAGAAGAGTACTTCAGGAAGCTTCATAGGGAGGCATTCTGATACTGGCATGATAACTGTTATTGTAAGCAAACTCCACTAAGGGCAAATGCTCATCCCAATTGCCTTTGAAATCAATGGCACAAACACGCAACATATCTTCAATTGTTTGGATTGTTCTCTCATTTGGTCGTCGGTCTACGGATGATAGGCCGTACTCATATTCAACTTAGTTCCCAAATATTCTTGAAAACTCCTCCAAAATCTTGAATTGAATCGTGGATCTCGATCAGACACAATAAACACATGCACCCAATGACGCACTACTATTTCCTTCAAATACATATGAACCAAATTATCTAGTGAAAATCTTTCATTGATAGGCAAGAAATGAGCTGATTTGGTTAGTCAGTCTACTATAACCCAAATAACATCGTGGTTCGCTTTTGTCCTTGGTAAGCCAACTATAAAATCAATAGCAATGTGCTCCCACTTTCACTCTGGAATCTCTAGTGGCTGTAATAATCCACTTGGTCTCTGGTGCTCTGTCTTGACTTTTTGACACATATAACATTTACTAACCCATTCCGTAATTTCTCTCTTCATGTCTGGCCACCAATAATTCTCTTTTAAATCTCTCTACATCTTGGTATTTCCCGGATTATGGAATACCTTGTGAGCTTCCTGTAGAATTTCATTCTTCAATTCTGCCATTTGTGGTATCCAAATTCTGGATGAAAATCTGAGAATACCTTAATCATCCTTCTGAGTGCATAACTCTTCTCCGACCAAACGATTGATATCCTGATCCATTATTTCCTCTTGGAACTTTCTTATCTTTTCTAACAATTCTGGCTGAAAAGTCATACTATACATCTTTGTTTCATGAGGCTTGTAAATTCCGACTTCCAATTCCAACTTTTGAAATTCCTTATATAATTCTTCTGGTATGGTTAACACATTCAATCTTTCCTTTCTGCTTAATGCATCCGCTACTACATTCACTTTTCCAGGGTGATAGTTAATCGTGCAATCATAGTCTTTGATCAACTCCAACCATCTCCTCTGTCTTATGTTAAGCTCCTTTTGCGTGAATATGTACTTCAAACTCTTATGATCCGTATAAATCTCACATCTTTCTCCATATAAGTAATGTTTCCAAATCTCCAAGGCGAACACTATCGCTGCTAGTTCCAAGTCATGAGTAGGATACTTATGCTCATGAGGTTTCAGTTGTCGAGATGCATATGCAATGAATTTCTCATGCTGCATCAAAACACAACCTAATCCCTTATGAGAAACATCACTATAGATTACGAAATTTCCTTGATCATCTGGAAGTGACAAAACAGGTGCCATGATCAATCTTTTCTTTAATTCCTGGAAACTTTCTTCACACTTCTCATTCCATATAAACTTCTCATTTTTCCTGGTAAGCTTCGTCAAAGGTGTCGCAATCTTCGAGAAATCTTGAACAAATAGTCGATAATATCCCGCTAATCCCAAGAAACTTCTCACCTCTGTTGGTGTTTTTGGCCTTTCCCAATTCATAACAGCTTCGATTTTTGCTGGGTCCACTTTGATCCCTTCACCACTGACTATGTGTTCTAAAAATTGGACTTCTTGTAACCAAAACTCACACTTTGAAAACTTGGCATATAACTTCTTCTTTCTCAAATTTCCAAAGTTGTCCTTAGATGCTCTGCGTGATCTTCCGTTGACTTCAAGTAAATCAAAATATCATCAATAATTACAATTATAAACCTATCTAGATGTTCCTTGAAAATTCTGCTAATCAAGTCCATAAATGTTGCCGGGGCATTGGTCAATCCAAAAGACATCACCTAAGAATTCATAATGACCGTACCTTGTTCTGAAAGCTGTCTTTGGTATATCTTCAGGTTTGATCTTTAACTGGTGATATCCGGATCTCAAATCAATCTTAGAGAAATATTTGGCTCCTTTCAGCTGATCAAACAAATCATCAATTCGAGGTAATGGATACTTGTTCTTGATCGTAAGCTTATTGAGTTCTCAATAGTCGATGCATAATCTCATGCTTTCGTCTTTCTTCTTAACAAATAGTACTGGTGCACGCCATGGGGATATATTGGGTCTAATCACTCCTTTCTCCAATAGTTCTTGCAATTGCTTTGCCAATTCCTTCATTTCCACTGTCGCCATTCTGTATGGGGCCTTAGATACTGGTTCCGTTCCAGGCACTAAGTCGATTGCAAATTCAATTTCTCTATCTGGAGGAAGTCCTGGTAATTCGTCTGGAAATATGTCAGGAAATTCATTTACCACTGGAATGTCTTCCATTTTTGCTGGCTCCTGATTTCTATCTATCAGATAAGCAATGATATGTTCGCATCCTTGCCGTAGTAACTTCTTAGCTTGAATCATCGTCAAGAATTTCTTCGCTTGTCTTTGGCCTCTAAACGTAACTACTTTCTCGTTTGGCGTCTTCAATGTTACTTTCTTATTACGACAGTCTATCTGAGCATCATGCTTAGATAGCTAATCCATTCCTGAAATAACGTTAAACTCTCCTAACTTAAATGGTATCAAGTCAGCATCAAACTTTTGGCCAAAAATCTCAATCTCATAGCTCTTACACACTTGGTTAACAGATACACACTCCTGATTTTCTAATTCTACCATCAAAATCTCACTTAACAATTTAACTTATCAACAAAATCTTGAAAAATAAATGATCGAAGTTGCTCCCGAATCTACTACCACTTTAGCATATAAGGTATTCAACGTAAGCGTATTTTCCACAACATCAGTATCCATGATAGCATCCTTCACGAACATGTCATAAACTCTAGCTGTGAGAGGTTCATTCACTGTTGAGGTAGCTCCCATGATTCTCAGTGTATTATTGACTGGAACTGGTGCCTTGCGATCCCTGGCTATGTGTCCTGGCTTCCCGCACTTAAAATAAGTGAATCCAATTGCTAGAACCTTGCCTGCCTAATTCTTGGTAGGCTGGTCCTTGTTGACTGGCTCTCTGGCTGGCTGATTACGGCACTCCCTTGAATAGTGACCCTTCTGGTTGTATCTATAGCAGACCACATTCAACTTGTTACAAACTCCACCATGTTTCTTCCTACAGACTTGATAGTCTGGTATAGCTGGCCTCTGCTGGGTTGGCTGGTTCCCAATCGCTGGGCGGTTACCTTGGCCTCCGTTGCCTGCATTCCGTCTGTTAAAATTTCTTCCGAAGCTGGAACTTGCCCTTCCTCTGATTAAAATTTGGAAACTTCTCTGCTTGGGACTGTCCTTCACTTCCCTCAAACTTCCTTTTCTTACCTTCCTTCTCCATCTGAGATATTTCACTCTCCGTCTCCGCAATAATAGCCTTCTGCACAACTCCCGCATACGTATCCAACTCAAATATGGCCACTTTCCCTCAGATCCATGGCTTGAGTCCTTGCTGAAACCTCTTAGCCTTCTTCCTATCAATGTCCACATATGATGGCATAAACTTGGACAACTCCTCAAACATACTTTCATAATCTGCCACTGACATATTCCCTGCTCTAGTTCCAGAAATTTCAGCTCCATTTGATCCTAAACAAACTGAGGGAAATACTTCTCTAACAACAGTTCCTTGAATCTATCCCATAGAATATCATCTGTACCTTCCAACATATTAACAGTTTCCTACCACTAGGTGGCTTCATTCTTCAGATAGTAACTCGCAAACTCAGTCTTCTGCTCCTCTCTCACTTTAACTAAGGCAAACGCCTTCTCAATTTCCTTCAACCAGACTCTTGCCTCAATATGATCTACAAAACCCTTAAACTCTGGTGGATTCACCGGCTGAAAGGTCTTAAAGATTACCTAAGGGCTGGTCTGCCTCCGCTGTTATTGAGTCAGGTGAATTGTCTGTTGAGCCAAGATCTGAATAATCTGGGCTACAGTTGGGTCTATGGGACCTGGGTTGGCATTCTGGTTGTTGCTATCTTGGGTGTTGTTGTTGGTTTCTTCATTTTGGTTGGTTGGGCGAGTATTTCTTCTTGGAGGCATTTTCTATAAAGAATCAAACAATTTATTTAGCCTTTAAAATAAAATCCTTTTTATGAAAAGATTTTGTAAAACAAAAATATCTCTTTTTGAAAACATTTTCAATAGGTGAACTAAGTAAATTACATGCTTCTTTACAGAATATAAACAGTGAAGGAGAAATGGGTACATGTTATCACAAGAGTTTCATAACTGGTGCAGTAAGATAAAATAGGTATGGTAAAGTAAATGACAATATTTGAAAGGAAAGGTACTGATATATATCAAATTTTGGTGGTACAAGCGCAAAATATTTTATTAAAGACAAAGGTACAACAAGCCTACTCCTTATTGAACAAGTCTAGATTATTCACTTCTCACCAAAAGTCTGATAATACACATTACACACTATTTTACATATATCACTTATCACATCATTCATGTCGTTTAGCGTTATGGAAACTCTAGTCCACCAAGTCTTTTAAAATCCTCTAATACCTCTCTGGCCCACCCCATAAGAGCATCTAGGGCTGCATACTCGCAATTAGCTCCATAAATCTCGCCTCAAGATTCTACGGGTCACCTGAATCTCATTTCAAAGCTCTTTTACTTTCCTGTCAACATCTGTAGTACTTATGATGTGTTGTAACTCTTGAATCTGGGCCAACAAGGCCTCTCGCTCTAACAAAAGAGCCTTATACTTACGGTAGGGAATAGGATGTGGAGTAAACTAAAAAGATGCACCCGCCACCGAATGTCTGGTAGAGTTAGAATCAGCAGGTGGGGGTCCTCGAATAGGTGGTCTCACTCCAAGAATTGGAATAGCTTGCAACGGTGCAACCGTCACAACTGGTACTATAGCTGACACCGATGGAAGAGCAAGGCGTGGATCAGCTGACGGTCCTCCAACTGAAGATTCCGAGTGATCAGATGATATTCAAATAAATGAATCTGCCATCGCAGCTACCTGAAAGTTACATTGCTAGATAAGAATCTCGAACCTCATCACGAATCATACTAAAACCTACTATTTAGCTATACTCAACCTCTCGACTTTCTATTTTTCCATTTCTTAATTCTAATCTTAGCCCTTTACCCATTCCCGACAATCTAGGCTTGTGGCAGTGACTTTTAAACTGTAGCTCTGATACCAAACCTTTGACGCCCTCCAAACCCCGGTTAGAAGTTTGGGGTCCACAACACACATACACACCACATATAAACCTTTTTATATAATAACAATATATGCAATGACCCTACTTACCATATCCACGGATCGCAACAGTTCAAAGTATGTCCACAAGCCACAATCTTATTTATTACAAACGTACCAAATCCCAAATTTATTTATCTTACATCTGAAGTCAAACTTTATTAGAAACTTTTAACACACACCAAGCCACACAACTTCCGCTAGCTTATTTCATTTCAACCTGAAAACCTATCTTGCAAACTCGACTGGGGATCCTCGCCACCACTAGTTTTCTTTTTGACTGGAAAAGAACATAAACAGATTCACAAGAGTGAGCTAACTAGCTCATCAAGTCACAATGACAACACTGAGATTTAATAATGATCAATTGAAATGACATAGGGAATTAAGTTTCCTGATAAGCAATGATTAGAATTGGATATTCACTTTTACTTAAAAAACCCAAGGCTCCCAGCTTTGCTCTATATACTGGATCCAAGGCATGCATTGGCCTATTATGACCACGAATCTGGTCCGACCACGAATCTGGTCCATCAAACTGCTTTGTTCACCACCTTTCCAAATCAGTTTTAAAAAGTCCAAAAATCAAAAAAACACATTCACCCCCTTCTGTGTTGCACTCAATATCTAACAATGTGCCCATGAAAGAGAAAAAACATTGCATTGATAGTATGGGTGATCAGTGGCAGGATTGAAAAAATTGTGTTAAGAAAAATGGTTATTATGCATAGACCACTAATGAAGAAAGACTAGCTAATTGTCCAGCTAGTGTCGTTGAGAGTCAATGGGCCGTGCTGGTATCCATGTGGGGGAGAGAAGATATGGAGATAAATTTTAAATGTAATTTTTAATACGAAGTACAAAGGGTTTGATGTGCTTAAAAAATTAATCTTTAATTCTTTTTAGAAAAGAGCACAACAAAATAAAGAGAATCGATCCAAGGAAGAATTTTTGCATCATACTAGAAAGAAACCGATGGTTGTGCTAAAGAAAGAGGTAATAATAAAAAAAATCATTATATTTTTAATTATATTAAGTGAACTTTCTACTAATACACTATGAGTTGTTAATCTCTTATTTGGTGAAGAGGGCTGACAAGGGGAGGTTACTGACCGCATTAGCATGTTTATAGCCTCTCGTAAAGGTGCAAAAGATATTACTACGCTGTAAGTATACTACTACTCATAAATAATGTAATATCATTACTAATAATCTCTTTGCTGCCATTTCTACATGCTTTGGGTTTTTACTTTAAAATGTTTGATTACAGAAAGAGCTTGAGATTTCAAGACAGGAATTGAAAGAAGCTAACAAAGATACTCTTGAAGAACTAGAGAATTTATTTATTGAAAAATTTGGTGAAGATAAACATGGAAGAATGTGTTGCTTGGGACATGGTATCACACCGGGTATGGTATATGGAAGAAGGTCTAAAGTTTTAACTACATCAGCTGAAATAGTTGCAGCAATTCGTGTAGAATTCGAGGAAAAATTTGAACTACAAAAATAGGAAACAGAGGCTCGCATTCAAGCTGAACGAGAAGCATGCAGGATTGAAATGGAATTGAGAATAGAAGCCTTTAAAAAAGAAATGTTTTCACAACTACAATAAAAAAACTGGTAAATTATTTCATACTTATATTTATTGTCATGACTTAGTTGCAAGATTTATATGATAATTACGATATTTCAGCTAGATATCTAAGTTGTGAATTTATCTATGGAAGAGGCTATAACTGTGTTGGCTCTAACTCTAGTCATGTTTTGACTTTTTATCTAGCTTGGTTTTAATTTGACTTTTATATTTCCTTGTGTTTCTTCTTACATTGCAATGATGATCACATATATGCAATCATGTTTCCCACACTCACTTATATATTTTACAACTATTTTAAAATATGTACTTGATTTTGTATTATGGGTCTAGATTTTTAAATGTTTCGTAATAAAGATCTTTCCTATTGTGAGTGAAAAATAGAGTAAGTATTAAACTACTGAAAATTTGGACCTTTTTTATCCATTGTCAGGAACCGGTGGTTCCTGATATGAGATTTAAAGTATTTTAGTATTTCTTGAGTTTATAAGATGAATTACAGTAGTATAAGGATGGAAATTATAGTAATAGAGTAGATGTAGCAGATATTTACAGTAAGAACAAATAATAGAGAGGGATCCAAGGATAGTTTCATGTGATATAAGCAATAAGGAAACTCTAGTTATCTTAAGTTTCAAGTAGAAAAAATCTGGCCATAATACATGACATATAATGTTTAAAGAAGCAAAGCTATGCATCAGGAGTATGAAAAGGAGGTGGTTTACTGATTAGTCAATTCTAAATTCTGAAACAAAAAAGATTCCTTATTCATCACATCTGAATACTGAACAAAAAATGAGAAACAATTATTGACTGAAGAATTTAAATACATCTGGTCACTATTTTTCTCCTGTAATATTGTTTGGTTTTTTACCAAGCCACGGTGTGGTTTATTTTGCTTTTTTTTTTTACCTTTTTGTTGTATATTGAAATTTGATAACTCCTCGTTCATGTCAGCATAATGTCAAGATTTAATACCAAATAGATTATTTGATAAATCATGTACTAATACAATAATATATCTATTTTTTTTGATATAGCAGGTTGACTTTTAGCTGTGAATTACGAGCTCAAAGTACTCATCTACATAGAGAGCTTTAAAAGTATTTTGATGATCAGGGGCTAAGTTAGCCGGTTGTTTAGTTTTTGAATTAAGTATGATATTAGTACTTTAAAAATGCATTTCTGTTTGGTAACACTAACACCATTTTATATTTGTGCAATTGAGATTTTAACTCTTGATATTGGTTTGGACATATATTTTTTATTTTATGGGATGTGTTATGAATGGTATAAATATCAACTAATTTTTCTTTTCAAAAAATAGCCTTTTGCGATGAAAAAAGTTAACTAAAAATCCATCAAATATTATATATAAGGCATGAAGCATGCCTGTCGCAAATACTTATACCGCGGAAGAAAATCCATTATAAATGAGAATTACAACAAGAATAAGCTATCGTCTTACAAACTATAGAACACGAAAATAGTTCCTCGCATAAGATATATACGAGGGACATCAAAGACCCGTTGCATAAATTATAAATGACGAAAGTTTCCCAACCATATGGTATATATGACAAGATTTTATCCGACAAGATTTTATCCAAAAGGAACTTTTCCGTCGCAAGGTCATCGTATATATTATATACGACGCATATATACATATATACGACGTTTTTTCCAGTCGCATAAACTAGCAGATTTTGTAGTGATTATATCAGATCGACGGTTGAGATTATTTTGACAGTACATGACCAAATTTTTGGATAAGAAGTCTATTACACTTATTATATATAAAGGATATGACGAACTACCTTTTCTTTGGAGACCTTGGATCCCACTTATATTCCGCAAGTAAATTACATAAAAATTTGCAAAATGTATTATTTTGCTAACCATACTCTACAAAGATTATTATTTTATTCAAAATCTTGCATATCATATATGTAGTGCAAGTAAAATTTTATAAAATATTTAATACATCGAAACATGTTTAGTTTACAAAATATTTGTTCAACTTGTAGAACATATACATTTTACTTACTATAATGAAAGGATCTACAACAATTTCAGAACATACTTCACAAAATAATATTTTTATAGTGTTTTGATTGCAAAACATACGTGGTCTCCAAGGTCTCCGATGAAATAGTGGTCTTCGTAGAACTTTCCTCTAAAAGGATATAACTAAAAGGATATTACTATAATAATATTACTAATTGAAATTTATAGTACTATTGTTATTTTTATGTTGGTTTATCCAACATATTTTTTAACTTTAAACGGTAAACTTTATCCCAGTTCAATAGTATACGATTTACATTTACTTTTATTTTAATTTTTTAATCCCAAGACTCATTATACTGATCAAATCCAGCAAATTATATTAATTTTAATTTAAATGTTGTTTAAAGTCGAATTTATTTAGTAGTATATATTATTTTATTTTAACTGGTCGAATAATATTTTGATTTGAATTTTGTTTTACCGTGGATCAGATGTTACGACCGGCATTTTGTGTAATATTATTTGTGAACTCTGTAAAATATTAGAGCCGATTATAAATATACTTAATGATTGTACGTTTGTGTGAATGAAAATTTCTGCATTATAAATTGCTTTATGTAGAATATAAATTTTTCAAAGCAAGAGTTTTATTAATTGCCCTTATTTTTTATTTATAAGGAATATTCTATACCTTGGAATTTTTTTTAAAAAAAATATTTCATTCACAAATTTCAAAAGTGATCTCATAAAATTTCTAAAAATCCAAGTTATTTTATGGTATCAATTTTATAATTTTTGAACTTTTATTTTATTTTATAAAAATAAATCTTTGAAAATTAGTTGCTTAGTAATTATAAAATTACATGGTTACCCTTGCATGCAAATACTCTTCCATGCAACTAATGGGCAAAGAAGGCATTTCCAACCCCACTCACTTTCATTCTACTAGCCAAGTTACCACTTTGTCCTTGCATGCAAATCTACCTAACTTTAGCTAGAAGGTTTGTGACGACTGAGAATTTTGCGACGTAATTAAGTCAATAAAGTGTGATTTATGTGAAGTGATTATAATTGTGTGATTAAGTGTTGATTAATTGTCTTTTCTATATATTAGAGTCTAGGAGCGTAAATAAAAGCGTTCCAATTTAAAGAGTCAGCTTAGGAGTTAAGCTGTTTTAGCTTACTATTTGATAAAGTAACCATGGTTACTTTCTTAACATGGTTTAGTTAGTGCGTTACGTTTATTTAATTATTTACGCATTCGCTCGGTCGCTTAAACGTTTTCGTAATACTTAATCGTAAATGGTTCGCGACGTAATTCCTTTAGTATTTATTCCTTGTATTTTTAATTATCATACTTGAATATAAATCCATAGGGTTTTAATCTCGTAATTATATTGTGATCCCCGTAATCCTCGATGGGTCGCAAATACGGTCGTTTTTCAAAGTTCATTTTCTTCGAAAACTAATAGTGTTTACATACACTCATTTGGTACGTATAATCGTAATATCAACTCTGAAACTTATTTTCTCATGCACTACATAGTGTGGGCTCAAAAGTTTTTCCCGTCCGTCAGGGTTACTATTCATTAAACGTTTCACAAGGTCTCAAAAATTTAAGTTATTATATTACCATTCATAAAGGTCTTTTACCGATGTCAAAAATTTGGGTTCTTACAGCGCCCACGCCAGTTAATCCAGTAAGACAGCGCCCGTGCTAGGTAGAGCGCTCCCACGCCATACATTTGCTGCAGAATCCTGATTTAAATCTGATTGGGTGATTTGAAGAGTCCAGGTCAACCGGGGCTTATATATAATGAAAACAAGACGTTTTTAATAAGGAGGAAGCCAGGGAGAACATTGAAAAGACCTAAAGCACACAAGACGGCTAAGGAGAAGAAGATTTAGTTTTCACTTTTGTATTCTTCGATTTAGGTGATTATTTTGGATACTTGTTTTTTATTTGTTCTAAACCATAGTACTTTTATATATTCTATCGTAGTATTATGAACTTATTTATTACCATGTTTTTAACGTAATCCATGGTGACGATATATTCGATCATGAACTAATCGTTGTCATGGGGTTCTAGCGGATTTATTTATGGATTTCAGTAGTTGATTATTTGAAATCTTTAGTATGTGGTGATTTATGATCTTCTAGTTTGGTTGTGCTTATTCGTCTTTGATGCGTAGCTAATATCTAAGATTGGTTATTAATATCAATTGAAGCGACAGTGAATATAGAGGTTTAGAACTTGCCATGCTAGCATAGGTTTATATATGAATTGACATGCATAATTCGTGGAGTAATTTTAACCATCTTACACACCCTATGTAATTATAATAGATAACTTGTTCTTAAACCGTTATATTTTCAAATCTTATAGACATATAGGATCTAAGCATTATTGGTGTCTACTCAACTTCTATCTTGATTGTGGATGCTTAGTAGTAGGGTATACGTATATCGAAAGATAGCGTATACTAATTTCATGTTATCTGATTAGTTATCATCACCATCGCATACAATTGATAAAGACATAAACTTAGAATGAAGTATTTAATGAAGTTAGAATCTCATATTTTATTCTCATATAAGTAATTCACTTTTAATCTCTTAGTTAATGCATGCTAGTATAATCTCTTAAGTAGTTAATCAACTCAAATTTGTTACTTGTCTTAGCAGTGAATGATAATCATACATTGTTGCATATGTGCATAATCTGAACTTAACCTAATCCAGTCTCTGTGGGAACGAACTTGACTTAAATCTTATACTATATATGATGGCGTACACTTGCATGTATTTTCGCATGTGTTTTATTGCAAACAAGTTTTTGGCGCCGCTGATGGGGATCAGTGTTAAATTAGTTTATGTGCTTGTCATCAGTGGTCGTTAAAGTTCACTGACTCGGATTATTTTCTTACAAGGTTTACTTTGTTCGTGTGTTTCAGGTACTCTAGAGCGCTCTAGACGAGGTTGAAGAAGAGGAAAAATAAATTTTTGAAGAAGTTAAAAAAGTTGAAGAAGAAGTTTTTGTTGCAATGGGAGAACCAGCAGCAGAAACGAAAGCGTTGAAGGATTATTCTCAACCAAAAATCAATGACATTCGGTCTACATTGTTAGACCAGCCATTGCAGCTAATACCTTTGAAATCAAGCTTGGCATGATTCAAATGGTAAAGAATTAAGTCCAATTTGGGGGTTCTCCAACGGAAGATCCCAATATGAATATTAGGGATTTCATCGAGATCTGTGACACCTTCAATTTCAACAGTGTTTCGGATGATGCTGTGAAACTGAGACTTTTCCCATTTTCTCTGAGGGATAAAGCTAAGAGCTAGTTGCACTCTCTACCACCAGGTTCTATTACAACAAGGGAGGATCTTGCTCATAAATTTCTTACTAAATTCTTCCCTATGGCAAAAACAACTGCAATTAGGAATGCTCTTACACAATTTACGCAACAATCAGGTGAATCTCTATGTGAAGCCTGGGAGTGCTACAAGAAGATGCTTAGGAAGTGTCCTCATCATGGAATGCCTGACTGGATGGTGATAAATTGCTTTTATAATGGTTTGGAAACACAGTCAAGACCAATGCTCGATGCAGCATCGAGTGGAGCTTTATGGGCTAAGAGCTATGAGGAAGCTTATGAGCTAATTGAGATGATGGCCATTAATGAATATCAGAATACAACTCAGAGACTACCACAAGGAAAGGTAGCAGGAATCCTGGAGGTGGACACAACTACGGCTATTGTTGCTCATCTAAAAGCGTCGACTATGAAGATCGATTCTCTGACCAATATGGTGTTCATCAAATAACTAGTGTTTGTAAGCTTTGTGCAGGTTCGCATGCGACAGAGTAATGTGCTATATCTAGTGAATCAGCTCAGTTTGTGAGCAACTTTCAGAGGTCGCAGCAACTAGTTCCTACCACGTATCGTCCTAACAACCGCAACCAGCCTAACTTTAGCTGGAGTAATAATCAGGATGGTATGCAACAACCACAACAGCCATACCCGCAGTTTGGAAACAAGCAATTTAATCCTTCTGGTTTTCGACAACAGTTTGCACCAAGGCAGCAATTTCAGCCACAGGGGATGCAACAGCAATCTCACGGAGGTGCCGGTCTGTCTTCGAATGAAAAATCTGAATTAGAGGAGTTGAGGCTTATGTGCAAGAGCCAAGCGGTTTCAATCAAAACTATAGAGAATCAAATAGGGCAGATTGCTAACGCCCTATTGAACAGACCACAAGGAACTCATCCATATGATACAAAAGCTAATCCAGGAAAGAGGGAAATCAAAGAACAGTTGAAGGCAATCACCTTGAGGTCTGGAAAGGTCTCTAGCCCTCAAAATCAAAAAATCTAATAATTTTCTTTAGAAGGGCAGCGCGCCCGAGCCAATAAAGAGCGCGCCCGCGCCAATAAAGACCCGCGCCCTCTCAAATTCCAGAAATTGATAATTTTGCTGATTCAGCTGAGAAAAAGGATGGCAAAGCGGAACCGAAGAAGAATGTTATTGAAAACACTACTTCTAAGGATAATACAGGGGTTAAACAAGTCTATCTGCCTCCTCCATATCCTAAAAGGCTTCAGAAGTAGAAGTTCGACAAGCAGTTTGCCAAGGTTTTGGAGGATTTCAAGAAGTTGCACATTAACATACCTTTTGCGGAAGCTCTAGAACAAATGCCGAGCTATGCTAAGTTCATGAAGGGTATTCTATCTCGGAAGCTAAAACTTGAGGAGTTGGAAAACGTTGCTCTAACGGAAGAGTGCAGTGTTTTGCTACAACATAAACTTCCTTCTAAGCTTAAAGATCCAGGAAGCTTCACGATACCGTGTACCATTTGCAATCTATCTTTCAACAAGTATTTGTGTGACTTGGGAGCTAGTATCAATCTGATGCCCTTGTCCATTTTCAAGAAACTTGGTCTGCCTAATCCAAAACCAGTAAACATATCCTTGCAACTGCCTGACCGTTCTATCACTTATCCGCGAGGAGTAGTGGAGCATGTCTTGGTTAAAGTGGATAAACTCATCTTCCCTGCTGATTTTGTCATTCTGGACTTCGAGGAATTTAAGAAGATTCCCATTATCTTGGGGAGACCATTCTTAGCTACATGCCGAACTTTGATCGATGTACAGAAGGGTGAGCTTAATATGAGGGTTCAGGGTCAGGACGTGACTTTCAATGTCTTCAATGCAATGAGTTTCCCTACTGATGAAGAGGAGTGCTTTAAAGTAGAGTTGGTCAGCTCTATAGTGACTTCAGAGCTTGATCAAATGCTAAGGACTGATGCCTTAGAGAGAGCCTTGACAGGGGAATCTGATAGTGAAGATGAAGAGGGGGCAGAGCAGCTGTAGTATTTGATTGCTTCTCCATGGAAAAGGAGATTGGATTTGCCATTCGAGTCTGTTGGATTAGCAGAGCTGAAGAATTCTTAGGAGCATCCCAAACCATCTATTGAGGAAGCTCCCACGCTTGAGCTCAAACCACTGTCTGATCACTTGAGGTATGCTTTTTTAGGAGATGCATCTACTTCGCCTGTTATTATTGTATCTGACCTTTCAGTTAGTGATGAAGACAATCTCTTAAGAATTCTAAGAGAGTTTAAATTAACAATTGGATGGACTAAAGCAGATATCAAGGGAATCAACCCTTCTTACTGTAGTAAAATTCTGCTTGAGGAAGGAAGTAAGCCAACAGTTGAATAGCAGAGAAGACTCAATCCTATCATGAAGGAAGTAGTGAAGAAAGAAATTCTTAAATGGCTGGATGCAGGGATCATCTATCCTATTTCTGATAGTTCATGGGTGAGCCCAGTGTAGTGTGTGCCTAAGAAAGGAGGCATTATAGTTGTTGCTAATGAAAATAATGAGCTCATTCCTACTCGGACAGTCACAGGATGGAAAGTATGCATGGATTATCGGAAGCTGAATAAAGCCACCAGGAAGGATCACTTCCCTCTTCCATTCATTGATCAAATGCTTGAAAGGTTGGCTGGCCATGAATATCATTATCTTCTAGATGGGTATTCGGGATATAATCAGATTTGCAATGCCCCAGAAGATCAAGAGAAGACCAATTTTACTTGTTCTTTTGGCACTTTTCGCTTTCCGTCGAGTTTCTTTCGAATTTTGTGGTGCACCTGCTACTTTTCTGAGATGCATGATGGCCGTATTCTCAGAAATGATTGGTACTGATGTGGAGGTGTTCATGGATGACTATTCTGTGTTCGGGACTTTTTATGAATAATGTTTGCATAATCTTGGCTTGGTGCCGAAAAGATGCGTTGAGACCAATCTGGTGCTCAACTGGGAAAAATGTCACTTCATGGTGCAACAGGGTATCATTCTTGGGCACAAAGTGTCTAGAAAAGGTCTTGAAGTGGATAAGGCCAATGTGGGGGTTATTGAAAATCTTCCTCCACCAATCTCAGTTAAAGGAATTCGCAGTTTTCTTGGTCATGCGGGTTTTTATCGGTGATTCATCAAATATTTTTCCAAAATCTCTAAACCCTTGTGTTAGGTCACACACACTGTAGAAGGGGGTTGAATACAGTGTTTATCATAATCAAATCGAACTAAAGAACTCAAGTAACAGAAAACAAACTTTATTCAATATAATAAACTTTGTTACAATATGGAACTGTCCTCTCTCAGTGATGAACAAATATCACGAGAGTTGCTAGGGTTACAATGAATATTATTCTTGATAATGATAACACATGTAGTGTAAACCCTATGTTTGTGCTTATATACTACACAGTTACAAGATAATCACTAATTGTTATGGAATATAATTCTGCTTCCTAAAATATATCAATCAGTTATCTTTTCTTCCAAGTATTCTATTCTTTATAGAATTCCTTCTTCATGCATATCTCTTCTTGCGTTTGTCTTGATCTTCTTTCCTTTCAATCAGCCGCCTTCTTTATCTGAAAGTCTCCTTAAGTCCTGATATTATCTCCTGATAAATATGTCCTGATAACTTAAGTTCTGACCACTTAAGTTCTGACTTCAGTATAAGTGCTGATTTCCAGTTAAGTACTGATTTGTCCTGTTTAAGTAAGATCTGAAAACTAAACATAAATAATATTAGACATGACATTATCAAATATATCTAACAATCTCCCCCAACTTGTAAATTAGCATAATATACAAGTTTAACCGATATTTGATGATGTTAAAAACATTAAGTACAAATCCATGAGAATTTGACTAGATAACTACAACTTACAGTCCTTAAAGCTTTACCAACTTTAACTTCTGATAACAGCTTCAGTCTGTATACACATCAGAATTTGAGCAGTTGTAGATCTTGACTTGGCTTCAATTACTGATCTCTTTGATGTCAGGAGTTGTTCTGAGATAGTTCTTTAACAAACATCTCTCAGCATATTTAAGTTCATCAATCATCCTCCTTTTAGCATTCTTCAATTCAACTATATCTTCACCGATTTGAAAGATAGAAACCCTGAGATCATTTATTCTAGCTTTCCTTATGTCCTGATCCAGTCTGATCAAATATGCCTTGTCAGACTCAAGATTGAATTCTACAGCTTTATAACCCAGAAAGGTAGTTATAATCTTAGCAGAGTTAGGCTTCATCTCAACAATATCACCCTTGTGATCTCTGTACTTGGGACAATATGTGCTGTCAGACTTTACAGAATAAAGCTTCTTCTGTCTCTGAATTTGAGTCTTCAAATAATTTGCAGCACTTATCTGTTAATCTGTTCTTCACTTGAAGTAAGAATAAAACATGTTCTAGTTCCTCAAAATACTTCAGTGGTATAACATTCTCCCTTATGTGGCAAACCCTTCCATCTGTCATGAAATATAACAAGATGTGTTCCGTCAAGAAGTTATGGTAAAGCATATGTACAGATTCAAGCTGATTCAATCTTTCAGGACTTGCTCCAACACCTGGTTCACTCAAGGAAGTTGGATCATTGGTTGTGTTCTGCACTCTTCTTTCATCAGCACTACCTAATCCAGATTTATATCTTGCTTCCTTTCCTGTAACTACTCTTGCTTCAAAACCACTTGTTGCAGTCTTCAAAGATTGAGTCTGTTTGGCTTTAGTGAATCCTGGTAAGAGTAACCTTGAGGATTTAACATGAGCAATATCAGAGGTTTCCTTTAACTTATCTTCTGATATCAAGCTAACTTGAGCTATGTCAGAGGTTGCTTGCTTCAGTGTCATATCAGAACTTACTATATCTTGACTCTGAACAACTTGAGCCATGTCAGAGGTTGTTTCCCGAGTTTCCCGGATCATCTTTTCCATCATCCTTTCCCTTCAGTGTCTTGATAGGTTTGCATTTGGACTTAATTACTTTCTCCCCTTTTTTGGCATCAATAGGTAATAGAAGAGAGACAAGCAATTCCACTGAGGATTGAATCTCATTCGAGTTGATTTTGATGAGAAGCTTGATTCTTCAAAATTTCATCAATCTGAGACTGTTGCTTCTCTTGGGTTTTCTCAATGTAGGCAATTCTATCAAAGGTAGGTTGCAAAAACCTTTTCTTTTCAAGTTTCAGATTCATATCTTGCTGGATCAAGTTTTCTTGAATTTTATTCACCTTGTCATGAGTTATTGAGTGTTGACTTTGAAGGTGCCTTGTACTCAATGCAGTAACTCTCAGCTGAGTCTTGAAATCATCATTTATCAGCATTTCATCAGCTTTTGCAAGATGCTCAGCAAGAATCTTTTCAGAAGGAACAAAGGTAACTGTGTTCCACTCCTTAGTCCACTCCTGTCCTCTAGGAGTTTCACTCCAAAGTACTGGTGCTTCCCCTGTAACAAACTTCTTGACTATCTCAGCTTTATGAACAATTTGTTGAGGTGCATGTCCTGATGGACCAGCTGCACTAACATCTACATTAGTAGCAGCAGCTTCACCAGTAACTTTATCATTAGCAACATCAGAACTTATAGAATCAGCATCAGCAGCATCCTCTGATAAAAGAGTAGTATGAGAGGCTATGGAGACTTCAACATCATCCTCTAAGGACTGATCTTCAATTAAGTTCTGATCAACATCCATATTCTAATGCTCACCTAAAATCTGATCTTCAGTATCTAGATGTAGAGAAGGTGTTGTAGGCAATTCTGGATTAAAATCAGTATCAAGAAGTGGTGTTGGTGGTGGAGTGATTTGAGGAGGTGGAGCTTCTAAGTACAGAACCTCAGGCACAATCAGGTTGTGAATATCAATCTCAGCACTTATTTCTGGGTCTTCAGTATGTACTGGTTCATTTACAGGAGACAGAGGAGTAGGCAGTCTGTCTTGAGTAGATTCTGGGTGTACTGAAGGAAGAAAATCAACAACAATTGGTTCTGTTGGGATCAGAGATTCCTGACCCCCTTCCTTAGCTCCTTCTTCCAGAATGTGATGATACACTGACAGGCCTCCTGGCTCTTTGCTTTTTTATGTCTCTTTGAAGGTGGAGAGACTGTGGGAGTTTCATCAGAATACATCCTTCTAAGTCTTTTGAGAAGCTTAGAACTCCTAGTTTTAACATCCTTCTGAGAGGAAATCTTCTCAGCTTCTTCAACAACAGATTCTGATACTGGACCTGTTCCTCACTGTCTGACTCATCTCTTAAAACAATCCTCCTTCTCTTCAGTTGTGTCTGAGGTACAGTCCTTGTCCTCTTGGGCTTTGAAGATGAAGGCCTCACAGGATGTGCTAATGATGAAGGTTGAGATGTCTGTGAAGGTTTGAAATATGTTCTGATTGAGGGTTGAGTAGGTTGAGGTTGAGAAGTTTGAGGTGTAGATGTGGTATGTTCTTATTTTTCCTGCAAAAAGAAGCCAGATGGTTAGAATTTCCACAGTTATGACATGTTTTTCTAGGAGCATTAGGAACAGGCTTGTAATCATTACTTTTATTCACACCTTCCTTTCCATTCCTATTTTTCCTTGGTAACTTTACCTTGTTTACATTCTTAACATCTTTCAGCTTATGCTTAAGTTGCTTCTTTGTCATTAAGCCTATGTTTACTTCAGCTGGCCCTGTTTTGGTATGTCAGAAGTTTTTTTTCTCTTTAACTTCTGATTTATAAGTATCAGACTTTACAGCTACAAACTTAACAGGTTTTACCTTTGGCTTTTGTTTAATAACTATAGGCTCAATTTCTACAGTTCCTTTATCATTCTTGTCATCTCCATAACCTAAGCCCTCTTTCCAGTTTCCACTACTTAACAAATTCTGAGTTGTTCTGCCAGAGTTAGTCCAAGTTCTGATAATCTCTCTTTCCTTTTCTAACTCAGTTTTTAGAGATTCATTCATTTTAAGTACTTAACATAAAAAGCATCATCTCTATCTTTCTGAGTTTGATGGAACATGACTAACTCTTTTTCTAAATAATCATTCCTCTTTTTACAAGCAAGACTTTCAGAAGTTAATCTTTCACATGTTAAATTTTGATCTCTACAACTAATGAACATGGTTTTAAGATATCTTCTCAACTCATTAATATCATCAGTATGAAAGGCATAAGTAGTTTGAGGGTACCTTTAACTCAGCACCATCAGAACTGCTATCAGCATTTTCCATCAAGGCATAGTTCTCCTCACTTTCAGAATCTGAAGTATCTGTCCAGCTTTTCTTCTTTGTGACAAGAGCCTTGCCTTTGTCACTCTTCACTTTCTTGCAATCAGGAGATATGTGGCCTTTCTCACCACAGTTGTAGCATTTGACATTTGTGTAATCTCCTCTGACAGACTTCCCTCCTTTGCCTTCAGATTTCCCGAAACTCTTCTTATCAGAACTTGAACCTTTCCTGGGAAATTTCCTTCCCTTCCTGAATTTTCTGTATGCAATCCTTGTGATTCCTGTAACACCCCCAGATCCGGGGTCGGGGATCCGGGTCGTCACTGGTCTTTCTTTCCATAATATCACTTCACTTAATTAATAATAAATAACCTTATGCTGTGACCCCACTACCCGTTGCATGAACTGGCCCATGGGATCCATGTCCTGGGTTTGGTACTGGTTGCTCAACCTCAGTTTCTCCTTCTTCAGCCTCTAATCTCAAATCCCTCAACATCATATGTTTCCTCTTCCTCTTCATACAGGGAGTCATCCTGTTCCATATAATCCTCATCTTCCTCTTCACTGTGTTCCTGGTTCCTATCATCCTGGTTATGGCTTCCCTGGTCCTCAGATCCAGGGTTCGCCCTAGTTCCAATCTTTCTTGGCGGCATGATTCTGATAATAAAAAAAAATTATTGGGAAATTCAACGTTAGGTCACAATCATATACAATATTGTGCCTTGCACAGCTTCATAATAGGGAGAACGTATATCGCAATTCTATTATTTTAAGAAAGTTCTAATACGAAGTGCAGTAATAATAATGATAAAAACAGTGACCTCGTCACTAATGAACTGAACCGAAGGAAACAAATATATACATAATGCGAGAAATACATAGTTTGATCTGGTCAAAAGTACAACAGTGTTACAGTCATCTGTCCCAAAAGTGATACACAAGAGTCTATCTGTCTAGTCAGAAAAAGGGATGCTATATACAAGTCAGTTATCCCGGAAAATTGGCTCTTACTAAGGCCTCGGCTAACTAGACAACTAGACTATTCCATCGTCAATCCTGAATCATACACCGGAGTGGGTCAGCTCCCATACCCTTTCCATCGTACGACGGAAAATATAGTCGGCCTGCCGCCTGGAGATCCTACCATGCCTGTCCCCCTTGAGCGATCTGAGCCTCGCTCGGGATGTGAGCTCTATCCCCGTAAGCTCCCTCCTCAAGGATCGGGGTATAGAAGCCCTAGTCTCATAAGCTTGGGTACGCCTACCTGCCCTCTCTGCATCCAACTCCCTCCTGGCCTCATCCAGTCGGCCCTCGGCAACAACCACTCGGGTCCTCAGAACATCCGGAACATATCCATGAGCTAACGAAGACTGCCTGTGGGCAGGGTCAAGAGGTGGTGAATCTGGAGCCGCTGAGGGTGCCTCCTCGGTCTGCCTAGGCTCGGAAGTATGGGTCTCCGAGCTATCATCATCGGGAATCCAAGATAGTGGTGGAGGGGTAGGGGCTCTGACCACCGGAAGTGTGGGTAATGGGGTACCAGCATACACTACCATAGGTCCAACACGCTCCTCATCTACTGGGACCTCATCCGGGTCCTCCTCATCTGGAATAGCAATAACCTCTGTCTTTGACTCCTCTGAGGGGTCCTCCTCATCTGAAATAGCAATGACCTCCGTCTCTGACTCCTCTGAGGGGTCCTCCTCATCCTCCTCCATCTCAGGCTCCTCCTGATCCTCAACATCTAGCAGTGCCTCATCATGCTCATGCTCGAACATCTCAGGGTCCTCTATCTCAGGCGCCTACGCATTAAACGAGCTAAGTTACTATCATGATACTTATAAGGGTTCCCGTAAGGGTTTTAACTGTCAGCACTACTTTAAGTAGTCCGACCATGAACTTGGCAAGAGTTCTTATTATCTTTGTGAGTTCGTTATTATATCGTCGCATCATCTCTGAGGTTTATAACGCTTAGCTCTGATACCATTTCTGTAACACCCCCAGATCCGGGGTCGGGGATCCGGGTCGTCACGGTCTTTCTTTTCATAATATCACTTCACTTAATTAATAATAAATAACCTTATGCTGTGACCCCACACTAACACACACCACAACCCGTTATAGTCTCAGAGATGAAATTGAAATAAGTACAAGCCTTTGAATCCACAATTTAAAAGTTATTACAACCCAAAATGATTACTTGATAATTTATAGTTAATTGCCATTATCTGCCACAAGTTATAATTATACATAATTTGATTCTCAAAAGTAGAGTGCCTGATCTACCAATAGATCTACCTCTGCAGCTATAGCAGCCACAACATCATCGGGAAGACGCGGGACGCTTTCCACGCGCTTGCGCTGGGTCTGCTGGAGTCTGGCCATCTTTCCTAACTGTTGTTGTGTGATGAAGAAATAAAGCAAGAGTGAGCCTTACAGCTCGCAAGATAATATATAGTGATAACAATAATATAAGTATCTAAATGGATACTTACTAGAATCTTTTATCAAGTGTAAGATAATTACTTACTAGATATAAGTAAAAACAAGGGATGAAGTTACCAAATACTTCACTACACTTATATCATTTATAAAGCTACTTGAACTACCACTGTTCAAAGTATATAATGAGCTTTTACCAGTTCATCACATAGATGAGACTACAAGACAATATTTGAATAGATTAAATCTTTGAAATATTATTAAAGGAAATGAAGTTATGATATACTTCATTAAGTTCTGATATATATATATATATATATATCCACATATACATCTTCTTTATACATTTCCTGAAAACCTCTGTCATGTAAAGTATGAACAGAGTTTGAAACATCCAATAAATTTTGGGAAAGGAAAAGAATTTTGGCATAAACCAGGTATCTTGCTGATCAGGCAAGGATACCAATAAGTAACCTTTTCTACTAGTAGATGGACGAATTCCCCACTGGTCATCACCCTGGTCTCAATAGGACCTTATGCTGGACTGCCACTCAGCCACTTATGCATTTGATGGACTCCCACTGAGCCACTTACACTATCATGGACGCCCACTGAGCCCATGTTGCTTATGCCGACTCAATAGATGGACTTACTTCCCGAACGTTGGGTAAGTAATCAATTCATTTACCAAAACTGCAACCTTGTTGCGAATATAAAATACACCACAGAGCCGGATCCCTCAGGTTTTGAGCGAGTATTTAAATCCCCTTAAAAAGGAAGATCTTAAATATTAAAATGAGTTTTGGGATCCGCTCTAACTTTTAAAAATCATTTTGAAGATTCGAAAACACTTTAAAGAGTGTTTGGAGTAAAGCTGATTTAATGAAGTAAATCAGTCCCCAGTATATTTAGAAAATGTCTGAATATTATTATTTAAATAATATTCCCATAAAGAATAATTGAGGTAGAAGTTGGAAAACTTATACTTGAACTGAATAGCAAATAATCAAAGATATACTTATACGAAAGTAATATCTTTATTTGAATAATCAAAAATAAGTTTGATTATCGAACATTATTCTTTTATAAAATAAAGAATATTATTCAGTAATAAGTGGAGTCATAATACCTCGAATGAATATTATAAATAATATTCATTAAATAAAAATAAAGGAATCATACATCCTCAAATGAATATTCAAATAATATTCCATTAATACAATAAAAGGAGTCATAAGTCCTCAAAAGAATATTCAAGTAATATTCAAATGATAAAACAAACTGAGTCATAAGCCCTCGAATGAATATTCGAAATAGGATTCAATTAATAAAATATAAGTTATCGAATAAACCTTATTCGATTAATAGTTTGGAAAACTATAACCACATATATATATAAGTATATATATATATATATATTTATATATATATATACAAAATCTACTCGGGATCCTCGACTCCCGGTTTTAGAAAATATTTCCACCTTTTGGGTCCCTATACTAAGGGTATATGCAACTTACCGCTATCCTCTAGCATAGGTATTATCAACTGAATCAATAGATATATATAGCAAGAATACGAAACAGGCATGCATATATATATATATCATAGCAGCATGCTTTAATATATTGCAACATTTGCTAATTAACCAACATGCATCTATCGCAAGATAATGCAAATACATATATACATCACAACAACAGTATAAGGGGTAGAAAACTTGCATGAGCGACTTGGGGTGATAAAAGGCTCGGGACGAGTCTGGTAACCTATAAACAACAAGTAAGTTGGAATTAAACCAAAGTCACTTGTAAATCTATACTTTAACTAACTTAGACTCTAACGCTTGTTTTGCGCTTACTGATTCGCTTAAGTCACTCGAGTACCCTCGGCTCCACCATTTTTAATAATTTAACCTTTACGAGTTTTAAGGCGATTCCTTCGCGAGTGTCTTACCAACTGCCTTACACACTTACCATAAATGTTTCATACATTAATTAACCCTTTTTGGTCTTTAACCTATGTTTCAAAGTAAGGCGAGGGGAAAAGTTTTGTTCGCGAAACGCCGTTACTTGAAACGGTCGTTTCTCCTAAACCGTGCATCGGAATCGAATGAACTACATATCAAAACGAAGCTCGTAACATGAACTATCTAAACATGGCAATGGTCAAAATCTAGTAGGGGTTCTCGGGTCCTAATGTTATGCACAAAAACAGTCTATAGAAAATCGGATGTTACGACAGCTATGTTTACGCGATTTCCCAATTTAAAATCATTCAAAACCAACCCAATTCAACCTCAACTCAAACATACAACCAACATCCATCCTTATCACATCATATCAGCCCCAACCAATTCAATTTTAACATTCATACTTATGCCTAAGCTTGAATTTAACTATACTACAATCTTTTAACCAAAACAACAACATTTACCATCCCATTTTAATACCATTTCAATCCCAAACTCTAAATCACAAACATTAAGCTACAATATCACCCTACTAATCAAAATCATCTTATAATACATAGGAATCTAGGGTTTGGAGATGATATACCTTCCTTGAAGTGGTGGGAGGAGCTAGGAAGCCTTAAGAAGCTTTGAGAAGTCTTAGGAATGCTTGGATCTTCAAGGAAATCAAGAAAAAATTCAAGTTAAAAACTTGAAAACACTATTCATTGTCTTCTTCATTGATTAAATGAAGAAGATTGAGAAGGAATTGATGGCTTAAACTCATGATATAGCCCTAACTAAGCATAAAGATGATTAGGGAATTATCTTACCAATTTAGGAGGCTTGGATCTTGAGTTTTGAATTTCCTTGCCTTTAAAATGTCAAAAAGCCGAGAGCATGAAGAACAATGCCTTGGTTTCTTTTTTTGATTTTGATGAAAAATGATTTGCTTGGCTTGGTTGGTTTGATTTTGTGTTTGTTTTAGTAAATTACCTAGTTGCCCTTGATTTTGTGTGGTTAAAAAGCCACCACATCTCCTTCCTTCCCATGTCATGCCCATGTCATGTGGTGATGTCATCTTTCCCTCCTTGTCCTCTTCTCATTGGTTGGGTGACATCACTCTCTCTAATCCCTTTGATTAACTTCCTAATTGTTTGCCTAATGACCGCTGATCTGTTATACGGTTCGCTTAACTTTCATTTTCAGTTTATCGTTTGAAGGATCATACCCGGGATCTTATTACTTAGGTTCCCTTAACCTTTCTCAATACATTATATTCCTTTTTATGATCCTCTATTATAATCCTTTAATTTAAATCCTTTTTATCCTGCTACCTTATACTCAATTCTTTCCGTATCTAGTGGATTTCCGGGAAAAACCAAAGTGTTCAGAAATTGGATTCTGACGATCTTTACATACACTCATATTCCACATAGAGTACTAATAAAATCTCAGAATATCCATCATAGAACCCCTACATAGTGTGGCATGAAAAGTTTTCTCATTCAGCAAAAACACTATTCACAAGGGTTACAAAAAGTTGAAATTTTTTTTGGGGTTATTACAGTCTCCCCTACTTAAAAGGATTCCGTCCCGGAATCAAACAGAAAACAAATGGGGGTACTTTTCTAGCATTGTGCTCTCTAGTTCCCAAGTTGATTCTTCCACATTATGATTCTGCTATAGTACTCTGACTAGCTTGATTACTTTGTTCCGAAGCACCTGCTCCTTCTTATCTATAATCCTTACTGGCCTCTCCACGTAAGTTAGATCTGGCTGCATATCCACCTGCTCGTACTCCACTATGTGTCTGGCATCCCGATGATACTTCCTTAGCATTGACACATGGAACACATTATGAACTTGTTGCAAATTAGGGGGTAAGGCTAGCTCGTAAGCTAACTTTCCATTCCGTCTTAATATCTCAAAAGGTCCAATGTATCTTGGGCTTAGTTTTCCTTTCCTTCCGAACCTCATTAATCCCTTCCAAGGGGATACCTTTAGCAGTACTAAGGTCCCGACTTCATATTCCTTGTCCTTTCGGGCTAGGTCTGCATATTTCTTCTGTCTGTCTTGGGCTGCTACAAGCCGTCCTCTGATGAGATCCACTATATCTTTGGTCCTTTGGACCACTTCGGGTCCGAGCATCTTCCGCTCCCCCACTTTATCCCAGTATAAGGGAGATCGACACCTTCTTCCGTACAGGGCCTCATAAGGCAGCATTCCGATGCTAGCATGAAAGCTATTGTTCTAAGAAAACTCGATCAACGGCAAGTGATCATCCCAACTCCCTTTAAAGTCTATTGCACAGACTCTCAACATATCCTCTAGTGTCTGGATGGTCCTTTCACTCTGCCCATCCGTCTGGGGATGGTACGCGGTACTCATATTTAACTTGGTCCCCGCACATTCCTGAAAGCTCCTCCAAAATCTGGAGTTGAACCTGGGGTCTCGGTCTGAGACAATGGATGCTGGGACTCCATGTCACGTTACTATTTCCTTAAGGTAAATGTCCACCAGTCTATCGACTGTGTATCTCTCATTGATAGGAATGAAATGAGCTGACTTTATCAGTCGGTCTATAATTACCCAAATGGCGTCGTGATTGGCTTTCTTCCTTGGCAAGCCTACAACAAAATCCATCGCTATCTGTTCCCATTTCCATTCGGGAATCTCCAGGGGTCGTAAGAGTCCACTGGGTCTCTGGTGCTCTGCCTTTACCCTTTGGCAAGTCAAACATTTGCTTACCCATTCTGCTACGTCCCTCTTCATGTTGGGCCACCAGTAATATTCCTTCAAATCCCTATACATCTTGGTACTTCCCGGGTGAATGGAATACCTTGAACTATGGCTTTACTCCAATATCTCATCTTTAAGCTCTTGAACATTCAGAACCCAAATCCGGTAGGAGTACCTCATTATCCCTTTATCATCTTTCTCAGTATGGATCTCCTCTCCAGTCATTGACTATCTGCCTTCATTCATTATTTTCTCCTGGCACAATCTGATCTTTTCCAATAACTCGGGCTGCATTGAGATCTCAAAAAGCTTTTCAGTTCCGGTTCCAGTTACCTTTACTTCTATTTCCATTCTCTCAAAATCCCTTATCAATTCTTCCGAAGTTGTTATCATTCTGAGTCTTTCCTTTCTACTAAGGGCATCAGCCACCACATTGGCTTTCCCTGGATGATAGAGAATCTCACAATCATAGTCCTTGATTAGTTCTAACCATCTCCTCTGGCGCATGTTGAGCTCTTTCTGCGTAAATATGTACTTGAGGCTCTTATGGTCTGTGAAAATCTCGCACTTCTCTCCATACAAGTAGTGCCTCCAAATTTTTAAGGCAAATACTATTGCCGCGAGCTCAAGGTCATGAGTAGGATATCTAACCTCGTATTCCTTCAGTTGTCTCGACGCATACGCAATCACTTTACCGTGCTGCATAAGCACACACCCTAGTCCTTTGTGCGACGCGTCACTATATATCACAAAATCTCCTTTTCCGTCCGGCAATGCCAACACCGGAGCCGTTATCAACCTTTTCTTTAATTCCTGAAAACTGTTCTCGTATTTCTCCGTCCATTCAAACTTCTCTGTCTTACGAGTAAGTCGGGTCAAAGGGGCTGCGATCTTCGCAAAGTCCTGTACAAATCTACGATAGTAGCCGGCCAATCCTATGAAACTCCTTACCTCTGTGGGTGTGGTTGGCCTTTCCCAATTTGAGTCCGCCTCTATCATGGAGGGGTCGACCAATACTCCTTCTTTATTGATCACATGTCCTAAAAACTGTACTTCATTCCGCCAGAATTCACACTTCGAGAATTTGGCATATAACTGTTCCTCTCTGAGTATTCCTAGAGCTATCCTCAAATGCTCTGCATGTTCTATCTCAGTCCTTGAGTAGATCAAAATATCATCAATAAAAACTATCACACATTTGTCTAAGTACTTCTTAAATACTCTATTCATTAAATCCATGAAAGCCGCTGGGGTGTTGGTTAATCCAAAGGACATTACCAAGAACTCATAATGCCCATACCTGGTACGGAACGCTGTCTTGGAAATATCTTCGGGTTTAATCTTTAGTTGGTGATATCCAGTTCTCAGGTCGATCTTGGAAAAATAAACAGCATCCTTTAGCTGGTCGAACAGATCGTCTATTCTAGGTAATGGGTACCTGTTCTTTATGGTTAGCTTGTTCAACTCTCGATAGTCTATGCACAGCCTCATGCTCCCATCTTTCTTCTTAACAAATAAAACTGGTGCTCCCCATGGAGACACACTGGGTCTTATCATACCCTTATCCAAGAGTTCCTGCAATTGGATAGCTAATTCCTTCATTTCTAACGGGGCTAACCGGTAAGGTGCTTTTGAAACTGGCGCCGTCCCTGGGGCCAACTCAATAGCAAATTCAATCACTCTATCAGGGTGGTAATCCCGGAAGGTCTTGTGGGAATACATCTTCAAATTCGTTGACTACTGGAATATCTTGTAAGTTAGGCACCTCCTTCTGCGTGTCCACCATATAGGCTAGGTAGGCCTCACTTCCTTTTCGTAGCATCCTTTTGGCCTGGGCCATGGTCAAAAATTTATGCGTCTGCCTCTTTCCTCTAAATATAACTTCTTTCTTCCCTGGGACATTTAGCTTAACTTTCTTCCCTTTACAGTCTATCTGAGCATCATTGCTAGATAGCCAGTCCATTCCCAAAATTACATCAAACTCCCCTAATTTAAAAAGAATCAGATCAACACTAAAGGATTGCTCCCCTATGCCTATCTCACAGGCGGGGTGAATCTGGTTAACATGAATAATTTCATGATTGGCTATTTCTACTTGCAAGGGTTCTATCAAGGGTTCAGCCTTAAGTCTTAACTTACGCGCAAAGTCCTTTGATATAAAAGATTTAGTTGCTCCCGAATCAAATAAAACATTTGCACTGACTGAATTTAGAGAAAGGGTACCTGCTATCACATCTGAATCTTTCATAGCATCCTGGACTGTCATGTTGAAAGTCCTCGCAGTAGGTGGCTTATTAGAAGCAGCCCTGCTTGCTCCCGAAGCTGCTGGTTTGTTCATTGGGCATTCCCTCTTCCAATGACCTGGGCGTCCACACTGATGACAAGTGGTGGTTGGAATGACGGCAGGGGTTGATGATGGGCACTTAGTTGAATAGTGGCCTTCCCGACCGCACTTAAAGCAGGTTACTGGCTTTCCTTTACACTCCCCAGTGTGATTCCTTCCACATATGTTACAGGCTGGCAATGGGGGTCGAGACTGGTTGGAATAGGACATTCTTGATTTCTGGCCGCCCTGGCTCACAGCTCACACTCATTGGCCGCTTAAACCCAGTGTTCCTTCCTGGTAGGGACACTGCTCCTCGATTAAATCTAGTTGGGAAGCTCCTTCCTACGGAACCTCCATCCATGCTCATACTTTTCCTCTTTATTCCTTTCTTCTCTCTTTCCTTCTGCATCTGTTCACTTCCGACTTCTACAATCAGTTGCCTTTTGCACCAGAGTGGCATAGTTCGTAAGCTCAAGGATTGCCACCCTATTCTGAATCCACGGTTTCAGTCCCTGCTGAAACCTCCTAGCTTTCTTTTCCTCGGTGCTCACAAACTCCGGCACAAACCTTGATAACTCAGTAAATTTCGCTTCGTACTCTGCTACAGACAAGTTATTCTGCTTTAGCTCCAAGAACTTGAGCTCCATCTGGTTTTCCATAAACCTCGGGAAATACTTTCCCAGAAACAACTGACTAAATCTCTCCCAGGTTATAATAGCATCTATCTCCATGTTTTTCTTGGCCTCCCACCAGTAGTTAGCTTCTCTTTTCAGAAGGTAGGTAGCAAATACAGTCTTCTCTGCCTCATCGGTACTCAAAATCTCAAAGGATTTCTCCATTTCCTTTAACCATGCCCTTGCCTCAACTGGGTCGGCTGATCCGTGGAACTCAGGGGGCTTAAAGGACTTAAAAGCCCTGAAAGAGTTTGCCACAGTATTGTTATTTCCTTGAGGGGGTGGGTTGGGTTGACGTTCCAAATTCTGCCATTGGAGTTGCATGAACTGGCCCATGGGATCCATGCCTGGGTTTGGTACTGGTTGCTCAACCTCAGTTTCTCCTTCTTCAGCCTCTATCTCAAATCCCTCAACATCATATGTTTCCTCTTCCTCTTCATACAGGGAGTCATCCTATTCCACATAATCTTCATCTTCCTCTTCACTGTGTTCCTGGTTCCTATCATCCTGGTTATGGCTTCCCTGGTCCTCAGATCCAGGGTTCGCCCTAGTTCCAATCTTTCTTGGCGGCATGATTCTGATAATAAAAAAAATTATTGGGAAATTCAACGTTAGGTCACAATCATATACAACATTGTGCCTTGCACAACTTCATAATGGGGAGAACGTATATCGCAATTTTATTATTTTAAGAAAGTTCTAATACGAAGTGCAGTAATAATAATGATAAAAACAGTGACCTCGTCACTAATGAACTGAACCGAAGGAAACAAATATATACATAATACGAGAAATACATAGTTTGATCTGGTCAAAAGTACAACAGTGCTACAGTCATCTGTCCCAAAAGTGATACACAAGAGTCTATCTGTCTAGTCAGAAAAAGGGATGCTATATACAAGTCAACTATCCCGGAAAATTGGCTCTTACTAAGGCCTCGGCTAACTAGACAACTAGACTATTCCATCGTCAATCCTGAATCATACACCGGAGCGGGTCAGCTCCCATACCCTTTCCATCGCACGACGGAAAATATAGTCGGCCTGCCGCCTGGAGATCCTACCATGCCTGTCCCCCTGGAGCGATCTGAGCCTCGCTCGGGATGTGAGCTCTATCCCCGTAAGCTCCCTCCTCAAGGATCGGGGTATAGAAGCCCTAGTCTTATAAGCTCGGGTATGCCTACCCGCCCTCTCTGCATCCAACTCCCTCCTGGCCTCATCCAGTCGGCCCTCGGCAACAGCCACTCGGGTCCTCAGAACATCCTGAACATATCCATGAGCTAACGAAGACTGCCTGTGGGCAGGGTCAAGAGGTGATGAATCCGGAGCCGCTGAGGGTGCCTCCTCGGTCTGCCTAGGCTCGGAAGTATGGGTCTCTGAGTTGTCATCATCGGGAATCCAAGATAGTGGTGGAGGGGTAGGGGCTCTGACCACCGGAAGTGTGGGTAATGGGGTACCAGCATACACTACCATAGGTCCAACACGCTCCTCAGCTACTGGGACCTCATCCGGGTCCTCCTCATCTGGAATAGCAATAACCTCTGTCTCTGACTCCTCTGAGGGGTCCTCCTCATCTGAAATAGCAATGACCTCCGTCTCTGACTCCTCTGAGGGGTCCTCCTCATCCTCCTCCATCTCAGGCTCCTCCTGATCCTCAACATCTAGCAGTGCCTCATCAATGCTCACGCTCGAACATCTCTGGGTCCTCTATCTCAGGCGTCTACACATTAAACGAGCTAAGTTACTATCATGATACTTATAAGGGTTCCCGTAAGGGTTTTAACTGTCAGCACTACTTTAAGTAGTCCGACCATGAACTTGGCAAGAGTTCTTATTATCTTTGTGAGTTCGTTATTATATCGTCGCATCATCTCTGAGGTTTATAACGCTTAGCTCTGATACCATTTCGGTAACACCCTCAGATCCGGGGTCGGGGATCCGGGTCGTCACGGTCTTTCTTTCCATAATATCACTTCACTTAATTAATAATAAATAACCTTATGTTGTGACCCCATACTAACACACACCACAACCCGTTATAGTCTCAGAGATGAAATTGAAATAAGTACAAGTCTTTGAATCCACAATTTAAAAGTTATTACAACCCAAAATGATTACTTGATAATTCACAGTTAATTGCCATTATCTGCCACAAGTTATAATTATACATAATTTGATTCTCAAAAGTAGAGTGCTTGATCTACCAATAGATCTACCTCTGCAGCTATAGCAGCCACAACATCATCGGGAAGACGCGGGACGCTTCCCACGCGCTTGCGCTGGGTCTGCTGGAGTCTGGCCATCTTTCCAAAACTGTTGTTGTGTGATGAAGAAATAAAGCAAGAGTGAGCCTTACAGCTCGCAAGATAATATATAGTGATAACAATAATATAAGTATCTAAATGGATACTTACTAGAATCTTTTATCAAGTGTAAGATAATTACTTACTAGATATAAGTAAAAACAAGGGATGAAGTTACCAAATACTTCACTACACTTATATCATTTATAAAGCTACTTGAACTACCACTGTTCAAAGTATATAATGAGCTTTTACCAGTTCATCACATAGATGAGACTACAAGACAATATTTGAATAGATTAAATCTTTGAAATATTATTAAAGGAAATGAAGTTATGATATACTTCATTAAGTTCTGATATATATATATATATATATATATCCACATATACATCTTCTTTATACATTTCCTGAAAACCTCTGTCATGTAAAGTATGAACAGAGTTTGAAACATCCAATAAATTTTGGGAAAGGAAAAGAATACATATATACATCACAACAACAGTATAACAGGTAGAAAACTTGCCTGAGCGACTTGGGGTGATAAAAGGCTCGGGACGAGTCTGGTAACCTATAAACAACAAGTAAGTTGGAATTAAACCAAAGTCACTTGTAAATCTATACTTTAACTAACTTAGACTCTAACGCTTGTTTTGCGCTTACTGATTCGCTTAAGTCACTCGAGTACCCTCGGCTCCACCATTTTTAATAATTTAACCTTTACGAGTTTTAAGGCGATTCCTTCGCGAGTGTCTTACCAACTGCCTAACACACTTACCATAAATGTTTCATACATTAATTAACCCTTTTTGGTCTTTAACCTATGTTTCAAAGTAAGGCGAGGGGAAAAGTTTCGTTCGCGAAACGCCGTTACTTGAAACGGTCGTTTCTCCTAAACCGTGCATCCGAATCGAACGAACTACATATCAAAACGAAGCTCGTAACATGAGCTATCTAAAAATGGCAATGGTCAGAATCTAGCAGGGGGTTCTCGTGTCCTAATGTTATGCACAAAAACAGTCTAAAGAAATCGGACGTTACGACGGCTATGTTTACGCGATTTCCCAATTTAAAACCATTCAAAACCAACCCAATTCAACCTCAAATCAAACATACAACCAACATCCATCCTTATCACATCATATCAGCCCCAACCAATTCAATTTTAACATTCATACTTATGCCTAAGCTTGAATTTAACTATACTACAATCTTTTAACCAAAACAACAACATTTACCATTCCATTTCAATACCATTTCAATCCCAAACTCTAAATCACAAACATTAAGCTACAATATCACCCTACAAATCAAAATCATCTTATAATACATAGGAATCTAGGTTTTGGAGATGATATACCTTCCTTGAAGTGGTGGGAGGAGCTAGGAAGCCTTAAGAAGCTTTGAGAAGTCTTAGGAATGCTTGGATCTTCAAGGAAATCAAGAAAAAATTCAAGTTAAAAACTTGAAAACACTATTCATTGTCTTCTTCATTGATTAAATGAAGAAGATGGAGAAGGAATTGATGGCTTAAACTCATGATATAGCCCTAACTAAGCATAAAGATGATTAGGGAATTATCTTACCAATTTAGGAGGCTTGGATCTTGAGTTTTGAATTTCCTTGCCTTTAAAATGTCAAAAAGCCGAGAGCATGAAGAACAATGCCTTGGTTTCTTTTTTTGATTTTGATGAAAAATGATTTGCTTGGCTTGGTTGGTTTGATTTTGTGTTTGTTTTAGTAAATTACCTAGTTGCCCTTGATTTTGTGTGGTTAAAAAGCCACCACATCTCCTTCCTTCCCATGTCATGCCCATGTCATGTGGTGATGTCATCTTTCCCTCCTTGTCCTCTTCTCATTGGTTGGGTGACATCACTCTCTCTAATCCCTTTGATTAACTTCCTAATTGTTTGCCTAATGACCGCTGATCTGTTATACGGTTCGCTTAACTTTCATTTTCGTTTATCGTTTGAAGGATCATACCCGGGATCTTATTACTTAGGTTCCCTTAACCTTTCTCAATACATTATATTCCTTTTTATGATCCTCTATTATAATCCTTTAATTTAAATCCTTTTTATCCTGCTACCTTATACTCAATTCTTTCCGTATCTAGTGGATTTCCGGGAAAAACCAAAGTGTTCGGAAATTGGATTCTGACGATCTTTACATACACTCATATACCACATAGAGTACTAATAAAATCTCAGAATATCCATAATAGAACCCCTACATAGTGTGGCATGAAAAGTTTTTTCATTCAGCAAAAACACTATTCATAAGGGTTACAAAAAGTTAAATTTTTTTTGGGGTTATTACAATTCCTTTCACCATAAGAGCACATAGCTTCATCATCGCTTCATCAGCATCCATCTCAGGCAGGCTTTCAGTTTCTGAGTCATCATCACTATCAGAACTTGATGACTCAGTATCAGACTTTGTGATAAGAGCTTTTCCCTTGCCTTTCCTTGAGGTAGCTGCTTTGGGAGATTCCTCCTCAGCCTTAAGAGCAACTATCCTTGACTTTCCTCATTTCCTCTTGCTTCTTTGTTCCATATCAAGTTCATGAGTCTTGAGCATCCCATAAATTTCATCAAGAGTTGTTTCTTCAAGATTATAGTTGTCTCTTATAATGGTGGCCTTCAAATCCCATCTTTCAGGAAGTGCTAACAGGAATTTAAGATTTGAATCCTCAAGGTCATATTCCTTGTCAACTAGTGACAAATTATTCAAGAGTTTGACACATCTTTCATATAAACCAGTTAATGACTCATCAGGCTTTGAGTCAAAGTGTTCATACTCTTGAGTGAGTATAGTCTTCCTGTTCTTCTTAATTGATTCGGTTCCCTGGCATCTTATCTCCAAAGCATCCCATATCTCCTTTGCAGTCTTGCAGTTGATTACCCTGTTTGACATTACATTATCAATAGCACTATGCAGCAAGTGTCGTACCTTAGCATCCTTAGCAATTGATGAGATATCTTCATCAGTATAATCACTCTTCTCCTTTGGTACAGACTTTGCTGGTTGACCTGCAACTAAAACAGAGAGTTTGGTTGGCTTGTGTGGTCCTTCATTGATTCTGTCAAGGTATTCTGGATCAGTAGCTTCCAGAAACATAGACATTCTCACCTTCCATATGGAATATTCAGATAGTTTCAGTATGGGAACTCTAATAGTCTCATATCGACTATGGATTTGAGTCTTTGGAGGTTCTTTAGTTTTGGTGGGCTTGGTTGGAGTTTCTTCTTTAGACATGATTGTTTTTGGATCTTAAACTGTTTCTGTGTTAACAGATCTGCTCTGATACCACTTGTTAGGTCACACACACTGTAGAAGGGGGTTGAATACAGTGTTTATCACAATCAAATCGAACTAAAGAACTCAAGTAACAGAAAACAAACTTTATTCAATATAATAAACTTTTTTATAATATGGAACTGTCCTCTCTCAGTGATGGACAAATATCACGAGAGTTGCTAGGGTTACAATGAATATTATTCTCGATAATGATAACACTTGTAGTGTAAACCCTATGTCTGTGTTTATATACTACACAGTTACAAGATAATTGCTAATTGATATGGAATATAATTATGCTTCTTAAAATATATCAATTAGTTATCTTTTCTTCCAAGTATTCTATTCTTCATAGAATTCCTTCTTCATGCATATCTCTTCTTTTGTTTGTCTTGATCTTCTTTCCTTTCAATCAGCCGCCTTCCTTATATGAAAGTCTCCTTAATTCTTGATATTATCTCCTGATAAATATCTCCTGATAACTTAAGTTCTGACCATTTAAGTACTGACTTCAGTATAAGTGCTGATTTCCAGTTAAGTACTGATTTGTCCTGTTTAAGTAAGATCTGAAAACTAAACACAAATCATATTAGACATGACATTATCAAATATATCTAACACCTTTTGCAATCTGTTGGAGAAGGATGTTCCTTTCAAATTTGATGAAGAATGTCTAGCTGCTTTTGAGAGCTTGAAGAGGAGTTCGACTACAACACCTGTTATTATTGCACCTGATTGGGATGAGCCCTTCGAGATGATGTGTGATGCTAGTGAATTTTGCAGTGGGATCTATTCTTGGTCAGAGGAAGAAGAAAATTTTCCATGTGGTTTACTATTCTAGTAAAACCCTGAATGGTGCTCAGCTGAATTACACTACTATAGAGAAGGAGATTTTGGCGATTGTCTATGGTTTTGAGAAATTTCGATCTTACTTACTTGGGACAAAAGTGACGGTTTTCACTGATCATGCTTCTACTCGATATCTCGTCTCGAAGAAAGATTTAAAACCTCAATTGATTAGATGGATTCTCTTGTTACAGGAATTCGAGCTGGAAATCAAAGACACGAAAGGTACTGAAAATAAGGTAGCGGATCATCTCTCACGTTTGGAAGATCAAGGCAAAGCTTCACAGGATAAGACTGTTGATCAATGAATCTTTTCCAGATGAGTATCTTTTTGGCAAGAAGAAGAACCATGGTTTGCAGATATTGTGAACTATCTTGTGAGTAATGTTATTCCCCCAGAATTCTCTTATGCTCAAAGGAAGAAGTTTTTACATGAGGTGAAGTGGTTTCGATGGGATAAGCCGTTCTTGTTTAGATAAGGAGAATATCAGATTATTAGAAGGTACATTCCGTATAGTGAGACGGAGGGTATCTTGCGAGACTGTCATTCTACTGTGTATGGTGGCCATTATGGTGGAGAGAAAACAGTTACTGTATCCTTCAAGCGGGATTTTTCTGGCCTACGTTATATAAAGATGCTCATCAGTTCGTGTTGAGATGTGATCGCTGCCAAATGGTTATAAATATGTCCAAGAGAGACGAGATGCCTCACAATGTTCTTCTTGAAGTTGAGATTTTCGATGTTAGGGGAATCGACTTCATGGGGCCATTTGTCTCGTCATGTAATAATCAGTATAATCTTTTGGTGGTGAATTATATGTCCAAATGGGTTGAGGTTAAAACTTTTCCAACCAACGATGCGAAGGTGGTGCTAATTTTTCTTCATAAGCAGATATTCACACATTTCGGTACTCCAAGGGTCATAATCAGTGATGAGGGATCGCATTTTTGCAATCGCAAGTTCACTACATTGATGGAAAGGTATCACGTGAATCATCATGTTGCCACAGTCTACCATCCTCAAACTAATGGGCAAGCTGAAGTGTCGAATTGAGAGATCAAGCGAATCTTGGAGAAGGTTATGAGTCCATCAAGGAAAGATTGGTCGTTGAAGCTAGATGAAGCTTTTTGGGCCTAAAGAACGGCATTCAAGACAACTCTATGCATGTCTCCTTTCCAGTTGGTGTATGGTAAGGCATGTCATCTGCCTGTAGAGCTAGAACATAAAGCTTATTGGGCTTTGAAGAAGCTGAATCTTGACATGTCGGCTGCTGGAGAAAAGAGAATGCTTCAACTTAATGAACTTGATGAGTTCCGAGTACAGGCTTATGAAAACAATAAATTATACAAGGAGAAGGTCAAGAGATGGCATGATAGGAGGTTAGTGCACAAGTCATTTGTGCCTGGTCAGCAAGTTCTATTGTTCAACTCTTATCTCCGTTTTTTTCCAGGAAAGCTTAAGTCGAGGTGGTCAGGTCCGTTCATTGTCAAAACTGTGTCTCGACATGGAGCTGTGGAGATTTTTGATAAGCATCCGGACCAAGCGTTCAAAGTAAATGGTCAGAGGTTGAAGCATTATTATGGTGATACGGAGAACCGTGAGGTAGTGAGCGTCGTTCTTGCAACAACTCGATTTCAAAGTTTCACGTCAAGCTAGAGACGTAAACCAAGCACTTCATGGGAGGCAACACATGCATTATTGTATTTTTGCTTTCGAAAAAAAAGCAAAAAAAGTAAAAAAATTAATATTCTGGAATTTTTCCAGAAGCACGGCGTGTTCGCACTTAAAGCAAGGCGGCCGCGCGAGGTCACTGGTGTCGAGGTCGATTGGCCTGTATTTGGAGCTGATTCTGTGTACCCATCACCTGATACTCCACCCGAGGAGAGTGATTTTACTGACGACTAGGTATGCCTTGTATCCTTGTTATTACCTTCAATGAGGACATTAAAAATTTTAAGTTTAGGGGTGATAATGTAAGGATTAGTAGTGTGTGTTGTGTCCATATAGATTCATATTGCATGTTTAGTGTAGTTCATTCATATTTTTTCATGATTGTTCATATAGTTGTTTGCATTTTTGTTTTGCATATTTGTTCGTGTTTGTATGTGAGTCCATTTAGTTGTATTCTCATGCATATAACATGATCCCTTAGGTTAGCTGTTTCTGATTGATAGGTTGGTGTTAATTAGAGTGTAGTGATGTTGAATAGAGGGATGATTAAGTCCTAATGAATTGATTTGCATGCCCAGAAACAAAGTTTTTTTCACAAGTCCTATAGGTTGCTTTTGAACTAGATCATGATCATACTTGTTGTTGTTGAAATTGAATCACTTGGTTATATTTAGAATTTTTTCTATTTTCGTAATGACGTAGGAACACTGAATATTTTTAGCTGGGGGAAGGTCATGGATTTCTTTGCTAATTGTGATTAAAGTTAGGCGTCAAATGGCTAGTAGTCGGCTCATATTTATATGAGTAGTGTAGGGTTGAATGAGATGGAGCGAAACACCCTCATTCAGAATCACTGAAAAAAGAAAAAATAAGAAAAAAAGAAAAAAATATATGTGTTGTTATGTGTTTATGCAGAATTGGCCACGAGTGAGCTCTTTAATACTCGAGCAAGTAAGTTCTAGGGGACTTTGTGCCTAGTGACCTAAGGCTTGTATAGTCTGGGATCCACTAACCTAAAACTCACTACATGGGTATTATTGTATAAGTCTTTTGGGACCTCATTCATTGCGCAGTCAAATAAGTATTTTAGTGTTTATGTTTCAGTATTATGGCATGAATCCTTGTTTAACTCTAGTAAAATTGAGGTGTTGTGAGTCATTATGTGTTTAACGCCTATTCTAATTATAAACTTGTAATTGTTCTAGTGAAGAATAAGATATGATTATTGATCTAGTATGGAGAGTATATCTGTTAAGCATCGCCCACACACACATGTTTATGGTTTGTAAGTTGGTTTATGGGATTTAGTTGAATTCTGTTTCGAGTAATTGCATTCTTAGAGACATTGCTTATTGATTGGTTATGGTTTTTTTAGGGATCATTGCATTTTCATATTAGTTGCATTCATGCACTTGTTTTGTTTTTTTAGTGTTGAGTTTGTTTATGCTTGAGAACAAGCATTGATTTAAGTTTGGGGTTGTGATAAGTGGAATTTATGTCCACTTGGAACACTTCATATCGGTTAAGTTGGTGTTTTGGACTCAAGTATTTGGTTTTTTTGATGTGTTTTTGTGTTGAGTCATTGCAGGGCACTAGTCGGAGGTGGAAATGAGATTTCAAATGATTTTATGTTGATAAGAGATCAGGGAATGAAGTTGCGGAATTTTGCGAGAACATCAGAGCACAAAACAAAAAACTACAGAGTTTTCTACAGAAAGCAGGCACACCCGCGCCTGAAGAAGTGCGCCCGCGCCAGTTAATCCAGTAAGAGAACACGCCCACGTTAGGTAGAACGCACCTGTGCCATACACTTGCTGCAAAATCCTGATTTGAGTCTGATTGGGTGATTTGAAGAGTCCAGGTCAACCGGGGGATTATATATAATGAAAAGAAGAGGTTTTTAATAAGGAGGAAGCCAAGGGAGAACATAGAGAAGACCTAAATCACACAAGACGGCTAAGGAGAAAAAGATTTAGTTTTCACTTTTGTATTCTTTAATTTAGGCGATACTTTTGGATGCTTGTTTTTTATTTGTTCTAAACCCTAGTACTTTTATATATTCTATCGTAGTATTCTGAACGTATTTATTACCATGTTTTCATTGGAATCCATAGTGACGATGTGTTCGATCATGAATTAATTGTTGTCATGGGGTTTTCTAGCGGATTTATTTATGGATTTCAATAATTGATTGTTTTAAATCTTTTGTATGTGGTGATTTATGATCTTCTAGTTTGGTTATGCTTATTCTTCTTTGATGTGTAGCTAACATCTAAGATTGTTTCTTAATCTCTATTAAAGCGACAGTGAATATAGAGGTTTAGAACTTGCCATGTTAGCATAGGTTTATCTATGAATTGACATGCATAATTCGTGGAGTAATTTTAACCATCTTACACACCCTATGTAATTATAATAGATAACTTGTTCTTAAACCGTTATGTTTTCAAATCTTATAGACATATAGGATCTAAGTATAATTGGTGTCTACTCAACTTCTATCTTGATTGTGGATGCTTAGTAGTAGGGTATACGTATATCGAAAGATAGCGTATACTAATTTTGTGTTATCTGATTAGTTATCATCACCATCACATACTATTGATAAAGACATAAACTTTGAATTAAGTATTTAATGACGTTAGAATCTCATGTTTTATTCTCATATAAGTAATTTACCTTTAATCTCTTAGTTAATGCATGCTAGTATAATCTCTGAAGTAGTTGATCAACTCATATCTGTTACTTATCTTAGCTGTGAACGATAATCATACATTGTTGCATAAGTGCATAATCTGAACTTAACCTAAACCGGTCTTTGTGGGAATAACTTGACTTAAATCTTACACTACTTGTGATCACGTACGCTTGCGTGTATTTTCGCGTGTGTTTTATTGAGAACAAGGAGCCATAGAAGTAAGTCATTTTGGAACTTGAAGAAGATGAGTTTTATAACTTGAATGAACTGGATGAGTTGGATCAATCTATGACTTACCTAGCAAGGAAATTCTCTAATATTAGAGTGAAGAAGCCAAAGTTCTTCACTAACAAAAAGATTTTCAACAATTCAACAAGGACAACAGCTGGAAAGGAAAAGCTCAGTAGAACTCTGGTGGAAAAAGTGGCTACAAAACTGGATCTGTTGACATATCAAAAATAAGATGCTTCAATTGTGATGAATTGTGCCACATTTCCATAGAATGTAGAAAGCCAAAGAAAGTGAAAAAGGACAAGGTATTTGGAGTTGGAGGCTAAGTATGAAGCTCTCTTGAAGAAACAGTCTGGAAAAGCTTACATTATCAAAGGAAAAAGGTTGGGATGATTCTGATAATGATGAAGACGAGGAGTTTGGAAACTATGCACTCATGGACTTGGAGCAAGGAGAGTCATCCTCATCAAAAACAGAGGTACCAACTCTTACTACTATTGATTTAAATGATTAGTCAATATAAGGAGACTATAAAAATATGAGTGTAGAGATGTTTCACATACACAAGCATGGTGGAAGCTACTGAGGAAGTGAATAGGCTGTCAAAAGTAAATGAGAAGCTTGAGATTGAGAAACAAAATCTGGATCTGTAGCTTGTTCAGCTTGAAACTGTCAAGCAAGAAAATGAATATCTAAAGAATAAGCTAAAATGTGCTACTGTGATAGAAGCTGTGTTGAGGGAGAAGCTAGAGAAGAATAAGGTGAAACTTAAATCATTCAGAAATGCATCTCAGCTAGTTGGTCAGTACCATGAGAAGAACAATTCATGAGCTAACATAGCTATTGGCTTGGATTATGATGCATTGAACAGCAACAGGAAAGTTGAAGGTGACAAGGGAAAAGAAAATGTAATTGAAGATGTCCCAGCTATGCTGAGAAAGGTTGATTCATTTTTGTTCAAAGCATGTGAAGTAAATTTCAGTGAAGAGGAGTTGATCATAAGCAAGGACTTGCTGATGAGAACAATGAAAAGAAATGCAAAGAAATAACTCCATCTTCTAAAACTGAGAAGAATCCCATGGTGTATCAAACCCCCAAGAAGGCAATCAAGGAGGTTAATACTGAGAATGCAGGAAAGAAGAACAAAAACAGAATTGGGAAGATTGGGATAGATAAGAGCAATAACTTTGCATTTGTTGCAGATGCTCCTTGGAAACAGTAACAGAAATGTGGCTCTACAAATCATCTCACTCACATTTGCAAAAAGGTTGTTAATGAGTCAAGATTGGGAGCATGCATATATAATGATGCAAAGACTGAAGATCCCTATTCCTTTTGTGATATTCAGTCCCTATTCCTTTTGTGATAAGTTTGATTGCATTCCTTGCAATATGAAAATGATGAAAAGTTGCCACAAGCTAAAAGTAGACCTCAAAGAAGTCAATATTGGGTCTGCAGCTAAAAGGGAACATGCAAATCAATAAATAAACACCATTCTTTCTGAATCAACTCATACTAATTCTGTTAACAAGAAGAAAGTACCCAACACTGTTTGGCTAGCTAAACACACTTAATCCGCATTATGTGCAACACAAATTGAAGAAAGTCATATGGATCATAGATATTGGATGCTCAAGACATATGATAGGTAATAAGGCCTGCTATCATAATTTGAGGAGATGGTTGGGCCATTATTGACTTTTGGAGACAACAGCTAAGGTTTCACAATGGGATATGGCAAGTTAATTTCTAGAAATGTTGTAATATCCGGGATATATCGTGTAAGTATTTTGCTAATAAATAATTAATATATGTATCTGTTCTGTGAATTAATTGTTAAGTGTTAAATATGTTTGGATATTTAAAAATATTATTATTTGAGTATTTTAATTTTTATATGTCCAAAATAAAATATAGATAATTGTCATATATTCATAATTATTTTTATGTTGATTTATGAATTTATAAGGATCATATGAAATTTATAAAATCTTTTTCCGGGTATTTAAAATCTATTTTATAAAAACGGGAACCAACCGACGTCATCCGTTGTTACGTTTTTGGAACCCGAAACTCTTCTGGGAACTCCTTCCTAATCCAATTGTAATATTTCGAGCATATTCCATGTTTTGACTTTCTCGATCCGGCGTACGGTTTGTCCTGTGCGGGTCTCGGCGCAACATATTCGATATAATATTCGTATAGGTAAATCAATAAAACTCGTATTTTCGATAAACGGGAGCTTTTTATTAAACTATCCCAATTATCACCTCGTAGTACATGTAACCAGGCGCTGAGACCAAGACCGCAGTACAAATTGTACTGATTTAGATAATTATCCCGAAAACCGATACTAGTTTGGATCAGTCTTTATAAATAAACGTACCGTTTTATATCCAGAATGATCCAAAGGGATACTAATTTTCCGTAATTATAAATAGCCTTTTACCAGTATTTTATTTCGTATCAAAATCATTCGCAGACAGATAATTATATAATTTTCCAGAGAAAAACCTTATATTCATATAATCTTTCGAGAATCAAACAAGCTTTTGGAGGTGTTATTGAATTCAGTTTGGAAAGCTCGAGTAACTAATCTGAAGGTTTTGAAGAGCTCTACCAGATTCTGTGATCCATACACCTGCAGAAATCAAGGTTTATTTTCTGAAAAATTATTTATTTTCGAATTAATTTTATTAAAAATATGAATTTTTGTTCGGATGATTGTTTGTATGATTTGATGCTTGCATGTTGTAGAGCTTGTTTTCCTGATGATTTTCATATGTCATACGTCTGATTTGGAGTTTAATAACATGCTCAAAAGTGGGTTTAATTCTCGAATTTTAAAATTAGGGTTTCTAACTCGTATGAATGTTTTCAATTGAAATTTGGGGGTTTTTGATTTAGGGGTTATTAGGTGTTGATTTATAGTGGATTATGTTCCTTATGAAATTTGTAATCGATTGATATATAGCTCGTTAACAGAGGATGTCTGAATCGAAGGGAGTTGTGTTTTGAAAATTCCCGATATTCGCCGGAAACCGGCGATGTTCTTGGCCATTTTCCGGCCAGAACAGGGATGATTGTTGTGTTTTGATTGCATGAATCAATTCCTGGTTTCCTGAAGATCATATCTGGAGCTTGTGGTGGGGTGAGGATGTCGGGAATGTATTCTCCGGCCATCCCCGAAGTTTTCCGGCGACTGGGGGTGCAAAATTGCACTTTAGCCCATGTTGTTTTGAAAACGATGAAGTTCAGTCCCTGAACTTTCCAGAACTTGCAAATTTAGGATTCTTGTTTTAAAAATATTCAAAAATCATATTTTCTATTTATTTTATTATAGAAATTCGTTTTTAATTTCTGAAAATTCCAAAAATTATTATTTTAATTCCAAAAATTATTTTTAATTCAAAAATTAATCTGAATTAATTAGTTAATTAATTTTAGTTAATTTTTAATCGATTAATTGATCAATTAATTCAAAAATTAATTGATTAATTGATTTAATTAATTATTAATTGATTTTAATTAAGTATTTAATTAGATTTAATTATTTAAAAATGATTTAAAAATTCCGAAAAATAGTTTCGAGCTTTAAAATATTATTCTAAATTATTTTCAAGGCTCGATAATTATTATAAAATTGTTTCGAAGCCAGAATTGGCCAACCGAACCCTGTTTGTTTCTCCAAAATTGATCCAACGACCCGTTTTATTTCTGAAAAATGTTTTAAAAATCATTTTAAGTACCAGAAAGGCTTGTTTATGACCCGAGATTTATTTATAAATGATATATTATTGATTATGTGACGTGCTATGTGTTATATGTGATTTGTAGGTTGACTGTCAGTCTGTATATTCGATACTTACTTGTTTATTGCGTATCTTTCAATCCGTTAATCGGATTTGGGTGAAACGAAGGATAGATAGAAGTATTTGTCGAATAGAATCATATAAGTTAAATATTAATAGATGCTTATGATATGTGAGCAGAAGAGGCAAGGCGTAGGAAAGGGAAACAGATAGTCAAGGAATAAGACAGTGGTGATTGAGAGTAAGTGCAGTGTAATAAGCTAGTACCAGGCAAGTGTTCTGAACTTTCTCGAGATATTGTATTGATTGATATTGTTGTTTTACATTAGCAAGTGCTTTGAAGCACTGAACCCAAAACCCTGATTCCAGTTATTGATCTTGAACCGTAAACCTGATTCTTTCTAGACCATTGATTATTGTATACCCAGCCACGAACCCCAAATATACAATACTACTCCACAAATACATACAAACTAAATATTAAACACTGAACCAAATTGCTTACACATTCAAACCATTGTATCTTATGCTTTGAAAGACCAAATCCTTGGAACCCTGAAATGTTGATTCTTTTGTTATCCAATTCTTTTACTACCTAACAGCTAAGCTTTGGGAAATGCCATATTGATCCTTATACGGATTGGAACCATTTTTCATTATTGAACGTCCATTGTTGTTAATGATCATGTTCATGGTTTATTACTGCTTATTATGTTATTATGGTAGAATTGGATTATTTTTATAAAATTGTGGACCAGATTCATGGTCAGACCATATAATGGTCAAGTTAGGCCAATGTGTGCCTTGGATCCAGTTGTTAGAGCAGTGTTGTGTGCTTTGCTCGGGTTAGCGCGTGACTGATCAGCAGCCTAACCTTGGTTTTTAAAATGAAAATATAATATCCAATTCTAAATCATAATCCATTGTTCACTTGATATCATAACCATATTTACCTGATGATCATTATTCTCAGTTTTGTCATTGTGACTTATTGAGCTAGTTAGCTCATTTGTGCGATATTGTTTATGTTCTTTTCCAGTTAAGAAGGAACCGATTGGTACCGAGGATCCCCAGTCCAGCGCGAGAGCTAGGGGTTCAGGTTGATCGAAGCTAAGCTAGTAGGCTTCTTTTGGAATAATTTAAGTTTGTAAAAGTTTTTAATAATGTTTAATACTCAGTTCTGAGTTGGATAGTTGGGATTTGAACGGTTTGTAAAATAAGTAAGTGTGGTTGGCTTGTGTGCATACTTTAACCTATTGCGATCCGTGGTAGTTGGTAAGTAGGGTCACTGCATATTATTATTATCTTTATTATTGTTATAAGTAGGTTATATATAAGGTGTATGTGTGTGGACCCCAAACTTCTGACCCGGGTTTGGAGGGCGCCACAGGTTTGGTATTAGAGCTACAGGTTATAAGTCACTGACACAAGCCTAGGTTGACGGGAATGGGTAGAGGGTTAGGATTAGAAGTAAGGAATAGAAAGATAGAACGTCGAGAGGTTGAGTACTTCGGTATAACAGGTATTGGTATGATTCGCGTCATAGTTCGAGATTCTTATATTGCGATATGATTTCAGATAGCAGCGATGGCCGAATCTTTTATCCCCGTATCAGCTGATCACTTAGAGCCTTCAGTTGGAGTACCATCTTCGGATCCACGTCCTGTTGTTCCACCAGTGTTGGCTATTCTACCTCCACCTGTGTTGCAGCCCGTACCATTGCAGGCTATTCCACCTCCAGGCATGAGGCCACCTATCAGAGGACCCCCACCAGCTGATTCAGATTCCACTGGGCATTCAGTTGCGAGTGCCCCATTCCAGTCTACATTGCCCCCAGTTCCTTACTACCAGTATGAGGCTCTTCTATTGGAGCGTGATTCTTTGTTGGCCCAGATCAGAGAGCTACAACATATCATTAGGACTACTGATGTTGATCGTGGTGTGAGGGAGCTTCGAGAGGAGATTCATGTGACACGGAGGGTTCTTGAGGCTAGGCTATATGGAGCTACACTACCCGGCAGAGGCTAATGGGCTGGGCTACTAAGGTGATGGAGGACTTTGAGAGGCTGGCAGGACCAGAGTTTCCTTGGAGTTGAGTCAGAGATCCAGAGATGGAGATGCTGAGCAGTATTGTGATGGTTATGTAGTATGTACAGTAGTGTGTAGTGTGTATTAGTAGACTTTTGTGTTGTATTTATAGACTAGCTATGCTGACTAGTGAATATGTTGTTATACCCTTTTTTGCTTTTACTTTCGAAGCGTCTTTACGCTTGTACTACCCAAAACTTTTGATCTATATATATCAGCATCTTTCCTTTCCAGTATTGTCATTCATTTTACTACACATGTTTTACTTTATCTTACTTATTGCACCAGTTATACCCTTGTGATACCATGTACCCTGTTTTCCATAACTGTTTATATTCTGTAAAGAAGCATGCAATTTACTTAGTTATAACTATTTTTAAAAAGAAATATTTCTGCTTTACAAAACTTTTCTTTTCTGCAAAGAATTTGGTTTAAAAGCCAAATAAGTTGTTTGATTCTTTACAGAAAATGCCTCCTAGAAGAAATACCCGTACCAACACCCAGAATGAAGGAACCAACAACAACAATAATAACAACCAAGATGATACAAATCAAAATGCAAACCCAGGACCCATAGACCCAGCAATAGCCCAGATTCTTCAAATCTTGGCCCAGTAAACAGTTCACCTGGCACAACAATAACAAAGACAGACCAATCTCCAGGTAACTTTTAAAACTTTCCAGGCAGTAAACCCACCAGAATTCAAGGGTTCCTTAGAACCGATTGAAGCAAATGTTTGGTTAAAGGAGATAGAGAAGGCATTTACCTTAGTAAAAGTAAAGGACGAACAGAAGGTTGAGTTTGCAAGTACTATTTGAAAAATGAGGCCACCTATTGGTGGGAAATGGTGAAGACATTGGAAGGTACAGATGTTATTACTTGGGAAAGGTTTAAGGAATTGTTTTTAGAAAAGTATTTCCCTCAGTTTGTCCAGGATCAGATGGAGTTGAAGTTTTTAGAACTAAAGCAAGGAAACATGTCGGTGACAGATTATGAGAGCAAGTTTGAGGAATTGTCAAGGTATGTGCCGTCGTATGTGGATACTGACAGGAAGAAGGCTAAAAGATTCCAGCAAGGTTTGAAACCATGGATCAGAGGGAAGGTAGCCATTTTTGAATTAGATACTTACGCAGGAGTTGTACAGAAGGCTATGATTGCAGAGACAGAGAGTGAGATGTCACAGAAGGAGAAAGAAAGCAAGAAAAGGAAATTTGAAGGGAATGAAGGTCAGTCACAACCAGGGAAGTTTCCAAATTTTAAGAAGGGCAAGTTTCAGCCAATGAGGAATTTTAATTTCAGGAGACAAAATGCAAGCGACGGAAGCCAGGGCAACCGTCCAGTTAATACGAATCAGCCAAATCAGTTGAGATTAACTTTTCCAGATTGTCAAGTATGTGGGAAGAAGCATGGGGGAGTTTGTAATAAGTTGAATGTAGTTTGTTTCAAGTGCAATCAGAAAGGGCACTATTCAAAGGAGTGTCGAAATTAGCCAGCAAGAGAGCTAGCAAATAATGATCAGTCTATCTGGAATCCAGCAGTGAAGGTTCCAGCCATTGGATTTACGTGCTTTAAATGTGGAAAAGCCCGGACATATAGCCAGGGATTGCAAGACATCAGCCCCAGTCAGTAATGCATTGAGAATTATGGGATCTATCCCCAGCAGTAAATGAGACTCCAAGGGCTAGAGTTTTTGACATGTCTGTGAAGGATGTTATCCAGGATACGGATGTCGTGGCAGGTACGCTTAATATGAATTCTTTATGTGCCAAAGTGTTAATAGATTCGGGAGCAACTCGATCGTTTATTTCACAAGATTTTGTTAGTAAGTTAAATTGTCCAATTGAGTATTTAAATGAAATAATGATTGTGGAATTGGCAAATCAAGAATGAGTATCTGTTAATCAAGTTTGTGGGAATTATGAGACTTGAGATTTCTGGTAGTAAGTTTTGTGTAGATTTGATACCATTTAAGTTAAGAGAATTTGACGTTATCTTAGGAATAGATTGGTTATCTAAGCACGATGCCCAGATAGATTGTCGAAATGAGAAGGTAATGGTGAAGACGCCAGACGAAAGAATAGTAACGTTCAAGGTCCAGAAACAAGTAAAGAAATTCTTAACGATGATTCAAGCCAAGAAGTTACTACGGCAAGGATGCGAACATTTCGTGGCATATGTTATTGATAGGAGTCAGGAACCAGCGAAACTTGAAGATATTCCAGTAGTGAATGAATTTCCAGATGTATTTCCCGATGAGTTACCAGGACTTCCTCCAGATAGAGAAATTGAGTTTGCAATCGACTTATCACCTGGAACAGAACCGGTATCCAAGGCCCCGTACAGAATGGCGCCCGTTGAAATGAAAGAGCTAGCGAAGCAATTGCAAGAATTATTAGAGAAAGGAGTAATCAGACCTAGTATATCCCTGTGGGGAGCCCCGGTATTATTTGTCAAGAAGAAAGATGGAAGCATGAGACTGTGTATCGACTATAGGGAGCTCAATAAGCTTACAATTAAGAACACGTATCCGTTACCCAGAATTGATGATTTGTTTGATCAACTGAAGGGAGCCAAGTATTTCTCCAAGATTGATTTAAGATTGGGATATCATCAAATGAAGAGTAAGCCAGAAGATATACCAAAGACAGCTTTCAGAACAAGGTATGGACATTATGAATTTTTAGTAATGTCTTTTGGATTGACCAATGCCCCAGCAGCGTTTATGGACCTGATGAATAGAATTTTCAAGGAGTATCTGGACAAGTTCGTTACTGTGTTTATAGACGATATTTTAATTTATTCAAAGGTGGAAGGGGATCATGCGGAACATTTGAGAACAGCTTTGGAGATTTTAAGGAAAAAGAAGTTATATGCTAAATTCTCAAAATGTGAGTTTTGGCTACAGGAAGTTCAGTTCTTAGGACACATAGTCAGTAATGAAGGGATTAAAGTGGACCCATCAAAGATCGAGGCAATTACAAACTGGGAAAGACCGAGAACATCCACCGAGGTAAGAAGTTTTTTGGGATTAGCAGGATATTATCGTCGATTCGTTCAAAAATTTCAAGGATTGCAACACCATTGACAAAGCTTACACGGAAGAATGAAAAGTTTATATGGAACGACAAGAGCCAAGAAAGTTTTCAGAAATTGAAGCAACGATTAATCACAACACCCGTTTTATCACTTCCAGACGATCAAGGGAATTTTGTAATTTATAGCGATGCTTCTCACAAAGGACTAGGATGTGTTCTAATGCAACACGATAAGGTGATTGCGTATGCGTCAAGGCAATTGAAACCACACGAACGGAAATATCCTACTCATGATTTGGAGCTAGCAGCCATAGTTTTTGCTTTGAAGATTTGGAGACATTATTTATATGGAGAAAAGTGTGAGATTTACACGGATCATAAAAGCTTAAAGTACATATTCACTCAGAAGGAGCTTAATATGAGGCAAAGGAGATGGTTAGAATTGATCAAGGATTACGACTGTTCGATTAATTATCATCCGGGTAAAGCGAACTGTTGTAGCAGAGGCGTTAAGTTGGAAGGAAAAGTTAAATGTGTTATCAGTACCAGAAGAGATATATAAGGAATTTCAGAAACTGGAATTGGAAATTAAAGTTTGCAGGCCTAATGAGGCAAAAGTGTACAGTATGAATTTTCAGCCGGAGTTGCTAGAGAAAATAAAGAAGTGTCAAGAAGATGTAATAGGATCAAGATATAAATCGTTTGGTAGATGAGGAATTGTGCACGCAGAAGGATGATCAAGGTATTCTTAGGTTTTCTTCAAGAATTTGGATTCCACCGGTGACGGAGTTGAAGAATGAAATTTTACAGGAAGCACATAATTCGAGGTATTCAATCCATCCAGGGAGTACCAAAATGTACCGGGATTTAAAAGAGAATTATTGGTGGCCAGATATGAAGAGGGAGATTGCGGAATGGTTTAGCAGATGTTATACATTTCAGAGAGTTAAAGCAGAGCATCAGAGACCAAGTGGATTACTACAGCCATTAGAGATTCCAGAGTGGAAGTGGGAACATATTGCCATGGATTTCATAGTTGGATTACCAAGGACAAGGGCTAATCATGATGCCATTTGGGTTATAGTGGATAGACTTACCAAGTCAGCTCATTTTCTGCCTATAAATGAAAGATTTTCGCTCGACAAGTTGGTCCATATGTATCTGAAAGGAAATTGTAGTTCGTCATGGAGTTCATGTGTCTATCGTATCTGATCGAGATCCAAGATTTAATTCAAAATTTTGGAAAAGTTTTCAAGAATATTTGGGAACGAGATTGAATATGAGTACGGCTTATCACCCCCAGCCGGACAGCCAAAGTGAAAGAACGATTCAAACAATCGAGGACATGTTACGTGTTTGTGCTATTGATTTCAAAGGAAGTTGGGATGAGCATTTACCTCTCATAGAGTTTGCTTATAACAACAGTTATCACGCCAGAATTGGGATGCCACCCTATAAAGCCCTTTATGGACGCAATTGTAGATCTCCAGTATATTGGGACGAGGTAGGAGAACGTAAAATACTTGAACCTGAATTGGTGCAGCAGACAAAGGAAGTTGTTGAAGTAATCCAGAAAAGATTGATAGCAGCACAAGACCGTCAAAGGAAATATGCAGACCAGTTAAGGAAAGACATGGAATTCGAAGAAGGAAACTTGGTATTACTAAAAGTATCACCGTGGAAGGGACTAACGAGGTATGGAAAGAAAGGAAAGCTGAGCCCAAGATATGTCGGACCTTTTGAGATTCTAAAGCGCGTTGGCAAAGTAGCTTACGAATTGGCGTTACCTCCGTACATGGAGCACATTCACAATGTTTTTCACGTATCAATGCTTAAGAAATATAATCCAGACTCCAGGCATGTAATAGAATATGAGCCAATAGAGCTTCAGGCAGATTTGTCATATGTAGAGAGTCCGATAGAGATTTTAGAGGAAAGAGAAAAGATATTAAGAAATAAAGTGGTAAAGCTAGTAAGAGTATTATGGAGAAACCCAAAGGTTGAAGAGTCAACCTGGGAATTGGAAAGTGATATGAGAGAAAAGTACCCTCATTTGTTTTCTTAGGAAATTCTGAGGACAGAATCCTTTTAAGGGGGGAAGGATGTAATATCCGGGATATATCGTGTAAGTATTTTTCTAATAAATAATTAATATATGTATCTATTCTATGAATTAATTGAGTATTTTAACTTTTATATGTCCAAAATAAAATATAGATAATTGTCATATCTTCCTAATTATTTTTATGTTGATTTATGAATTTATAAGGATCATATGAAATTTATAAAATCTTTTTCCGGGTATTTAAAATCTATTTTATAAAAACGGGAACCAGCCGACGTCATCCGTTGTTACGTTTTTGGAACCCGAAACTCTTCCAGGAATTCCTTCCTAACCTAATAGTAATATTTCGAGCATATTCCATGTTTCGACTTTTTCGATCCGACGTACGGTTTGTCCTGCGCGGGTCCCGGCGCAACATTTTCGATATAATATTCGTTTCGGTAAATCAATAAAACTCGTATTTTCGATAAACGGGAGCTTTTTATTAAACTATCCCAATTATCACCTCGTAGTACGTGTAACCAGGCGCTGAGACCAAGACCGCAGTATAAATTGTACTGATTTAGATAATTATCCCGAAAACCGATACTGTTTGGATCAGTCTTTATAAATAAACGTACCGTTTTATATCCAGAATGATCCAAAGGGATACTAATTTTCCGTAATTATAAATAGCCTTTTACCGTATTTTATTTCGTATCAAAATCATTTGCAGATAGATAATTATATAAGTTTTCAGAGAAAAACCTTATATTCATATAATCTTTCGAGAATCAAACAAGCTTTTGGAGGTGTTATTGAATTCAGTTTGGAAAGCTCGAGTAACCAATCTGAAGGTTTTGAAGAGCACTACTAGATTCTGTGATCCATACACCTGCAGAAATCAAGGTTTATTTTCTGAAAAATTATTTATTTTCGAATAAATTTTATTAAAAATATGAATTTTTGTTCGGATGATTGTTTGTATGATTTGATGCTTGCATGTTGTAGAGCTTGTTTTCCTGATGATTTTCATATAGTCATACGTCTGATTTGGAGTTCAATAACATGCTCAAAAGTGGGTTTAATTCTCGAATTTTAAAATTAGGGTTTATAACCCGTATGAATGTTTTCAATTGAAATTTGGGGGGTTTTGATTTAGGGGTTATTAGCTGTTGATTTATAAGTGGATTATGTTCCTTATGAAATTTGCAATCGATTGATATAAAGCTCGTTAACAGAGGATGTCTGAATCGAAGGGAGTTGTGTTTTGAAAATTCCTGATATTCGCCGGAAACCGGCGATGTTCTTGGCCATTTTCCGACCAGAACAGGGATGATTGTTGTGTTTTGATTGCATGAATCAATTCCTGGTTGCCTGAAGATCATATCTGGAGCTTATGGTGGGGTGAGGATGCCGGGAATGTATTCTCCGGCCATCCCCGAAGTTTTCCGGCGACGGGGGTGCAAAATTGCACTTTAGCCCCTGTTGTTTTGAAAACGATTAAGTTCAGTCTCTGAACTTTCCAGAACTTGCAAATTTAGGATTCCTATTTTAAAAATATTCAAAAATCATATTTCCTATTTATTTTATTATAGAAATTCGTTTTTAATTTCTGAAAATTCCAAAAATTATTATTTTAATTCCAAAAATTATTTTTAATTCAAAAATAAATCTGAATTAATTAGTTAATTAATTTCAGTTAATTTTTATTCGATTAATTGATCAATTAATTCAAAAATTAATTGATTAATTGATTTAATTAATTATTAATTGATTTTAATTAAGTATTTAATTAGATTTAATTATTTAAAAATGATTTAAAAATTCCGAAAAATAGTTTCGAGCTTTAAAATATTATTCTAAATTATTTTCAAGGCTCGATAATTATTATAAAATTGTTTCGAAGCCAGAATTGGCCAACCGAACCCTGTTTGTTTCTCCAAAATTGATCCAACGACCCGTTTTATTTCTGAAAAATATTTTAAAAATCATTTTAAGTACCAGAAAGCTTGTTTATGACCCGAGATTTATTTATAAATGATATATTATTGATTATGTGACATGCTACATGCTATATGTGACTTGTTGGTTGACTGTCAGTCTGTATATTCGATACTTACTTGTTTATTGCGTATCTTTCAATCCGTTAATCGGATTTGGGTGAAACGAAGGATAGATAGAAGTATTTGTCGAATAGAATCGTATGAGTTAAATATTAATAGATGTTTATGACATGTGAGCAGAAGAGGCAAGGTGTAGGAAAGGGAAACAGATAGTCAAGGAATAAGACAGTGGTGATTGAGAGCAAGTGCAGTGTAATAAGCTAGTATCAGGCAAGTGTTCTGAACTTTCTCGAGATATTGTATTGATTGATATTGTTGTTTTACATTTCAAGTGCTTTGAAGCACTGAACCCAAAACCCTGATTCCAGTTATTGATCTTGAACTGTAAACCTGATTCTTTCTAGACCATTGATTATTGTATACCCAGATACGAACCCCAAATATACAATACTACTCCACAAATACATACAAACTAAATATTAAACACTGAACCAAATTGCTTACACATTCAAACCATTGTATCTTATGCTTTGAAAGACCAAATCATTGGAACCCTGAAATGTTGATTCTTTTGTTATCCAATTCTTTTACTACCTAACAGCCAAGCTTTGGGAAATGCCATATTGATCCTTATACGGATTGGAACCATTTTCATTATTGAATGTCCATTGTTGTTAATGATCATGTTCATGGTTTATTACTGCTGATTCTGTTATTTTGGTAGAATTGGATTATTTTTATAAAATTATGGACCAGATTCGTGGTCATACCATATAATGGTCAAGTTAGGCCAATGTGTGCCTTGGATCCAGTTGTTAAAGCAGTGCTATATGCTTTGCTCGGGGTTAGCGCGTGACTGATCAGCAGCCTAACCTTGGTTTTTAAAATGAAAATATAATATCCAATTCTAAATCATAATCCATTGTTCACTTGATATCATAACCATATTTACTTGATGATCATTATTCTCAGTTTTGTCATTGTGACTTGTTGAGCTAGTTAGCTCATTTGTACGATATTGTTTATGTTCTTTTCAAGTTAAGAAGGAACCAGTTGGTACCGAGGATCCCCAGTCCAGCGCGAGAGCTAGGGGTTCAGGTTGATCGAGCTAAGCTAGTAGGCTTCTTTTGGAATAATTTAAGTTTGTAAAAGTTTGTAATAATGTTTAATACTCAGTTCTGAGTTGGATAGGTGGGATTTGAGCGATTTGTAAAATAAGTAAGTGTGGTTGGCTTGTGTGCATACTTTAACCTGTTGCGATCCGTGGTAGTTTGTAAGTAGGGTCACTGCATATTATTATTATCTTTATTATTGTTATAAGCAGGTTATAAATAAGGTGTATGTGTGTGGACCCCAAACTTCTGACCCGGGTTTGGAGGGCGCCACAAATGTTGTCATTGAAGATGTGGCACTGGTTGCTGGTTTGGAAGTGAATCTCTTAAGTGTGAGTCAATTCACAGATTGATGATTCAATGTTACGTTTGACAAAGGAGAATGCTTAATCATCAACAAAAAGACTAGTAAAGTTGCTCTAAAAGGAGTAAGAAAGGAAAGTCTATTTGTTGCAGATTTACACTCAGCAAATATTTGAAAAGCAGGCTGAAGATCAGAATTGTTTGAAAAGATTGAGGAGTGACAATGGCACATAATTCAGAAATGTAACTTTAACTAAATTCTGCAAAGACAAGGGCATTATTCAAGAATTCTTAGCTGCTAGAACACCTCGGTAAAATGGGGTAGCTTAGAGAAAGAATAGAACACTTGTAGAGGCTGCTAGAATAATGTTGCACGATGTCAAACTGCCAACAAGTTTTTGGGAAGAAGCTGTCAATACTAAATATTACACTCAAAATAGAAATCTCATTAACAAGAATCTTGGAAATCACCCTACTCAATCTTGTCTAAAAGAAAGCCTATTGTGAGGCATCTTCATGTGTTTGGAAGCAAGTGCTATGTTTTAAAATACAACTCTGAATATGTGGGAAAATTTGACTCTAAATTTTTTGAAGCAATTTTTTTGGATATTCATTGGAGAAAACTGCCTACAAAGTCTATGTGCTTGAACAAAGGAAAAACATGGAAAGCACATATGTAACTTTTGATTATAACAAGTGTCCAGACTTGGAATGCCTTGATGAAAATAAAGTTGAGGCCCTTAAATTTGAAAATCTCAATATTGATTGTGATTCTGAAGATGAAGCTAAAGTTAACACAAGCAACACAATGGATGAAGAGTCAATTAAATAAGTGAATCATGAGAATGGAATCTCATCTCAAAAACCTGAATTTGATAGCACAAACTCAGGGGGAGAAAGATGAGAAAGTTTTGCAAGTCATGCCAATGATGAAGAAGATGCAGAGAACTTAAGTCAACAAACTCACACCAGAAAATGGGACAGGAGTCACACAAGAGAAGAAATTATTGGTGATCGAAATATGGGAGTGAGGACTAGAAGTGCAACTGCAAAATGAATGTCTACATACATGCTTTCTGTCACAAGTTGAGCCTAAGAAAACTGAGAAAGCCCTACTTGATCCTGATTGGATATCTGTTATGCAAGAGGAGCTAAATCAGTTTGAAAGAAATAAAGTTTGGAAGTTGGTTTGTACATCAAAGAACAGAAGTGTAATTGGAACAAAGTGGGTGTTTAGGAATAAAATGGATGAAAATGGGATTGTGACAAGAAACAAAGCAAGGTTTGTTGCAAAAGGCTACTCACAAGAAGAAGAAATTGATTATGATGAAACTTTTTCTCTAGTTGCAAGACTTGAAGCAATAAGAATCTTTCTTGCATTTTTAGCACATTCAAACTTTAAGGTGTATCAAATGGATGTAAATAGTGCATTCCTAAATGGTGAGTTGGAAAAAGAAGTTTATGTGCAAAAACCACCTGACTATGAAGATTCTGAATTTCCGGATTTTGTCTACCAACTTCTAAAGGCTCTCTATGGACTAAAGCAAGCACCTAGAGTATGGTATGATAAATTGTCATAATTTTTTATTAAATATGGATTCACTAGAGGTATAATTGACAAGACTCTCTTCTACAAGCATCATGGTGGTGATATGATCCTAGTTCAGATCTATGTGGATGATATCATTTTTGGCTCTACTAATGAAAAGCTATATCAAAGAATCCCAAAACTCATCCAGAGTGAATATGAAATGAGTATGATGGGAGAGTTAAGTTACTTTCTTGGATTTCAAGTCAGTCAAAGAAGTGATGGAATCTTCATCAGCCAAAACAAGTATGTTAAAGATTTATTGAAGAAATTTAGTATAGTTGATTGTTCATCTGCATCAACACTTATGTCTACAGCTACAAAGTTGGATGAAGATAAGAAAGGAAAAAGTGTAGATATTTCAGGTTATCGAGGAATGATTGGATCTTTGCTATATTTGAGTGCTAGTAGACCAGACATTATGTTTGTAACATGTCTGTGTGCAAGATTTCAAGCCAATCCAAAAGAATCACATTTGATGGTTGTGAAGAGAATTTTCAGATACTTAAAGGGGACTCTAAACTTGGGATTATGGTATCCTAAGGGAACAGGATTTGAAGCTGTTGGATACATAGATGTAGATTTTGCTAGATGCAGGGTTCACAGAAAGAGCACTAGTGAAAGCTGTCAATTTCTTGGACAAAGACTTGTATCCTGGTATAGCAAGAAACAACAATTTGTGTCAACTTCCACAGCTGAGGCTGAATAAATAGCTACTAGAAGTTGTTGTGCTCAAGTGCTTTAAATTAGAAATCAGCTAATGGATTATAGTCTAGTGCTACACAAAATTCCAATTATGTGTGACAATAATAGTACTATATCTATTGTGCCTAATCCAGTTAATCATTCTAGAACAAAGCACATTGATGTAAGGTACCATTTTATTAGAGAAAATGTGACAAATGGTACCATTGAGCTCATTTTTGTTCCAACTGGAAAATGGTTAGCTGACATTTTTACTAAACCTTTGGATGAAGCAACTTTTACTAGACTTGTAGGTAAAATTGGAATGCTAAATTCTTTATCCTAAAGGCAACAACTCAGCTAATGTTTTTGCAGTAGATGGATTTTTAGTAAATCAAAATTAATTTAATTTAATTGGAAATTAAGTGGAATATGAGTTATAAATATTTCAGAAATCTCTGTATATTTATTTTTCAAAATTCAAAATTTAGCTTGGAATTTTTCAATTCTAAGAAAACTGAAATGTTAATTCACATTTTTAATATGTGAAATCAGCACAAGGCAGAATCAAAAGAACAAAAGTACATAGAGAACTGAGTTCTCGATAAGCCTAATTGACTTCTCGACAAGTCTTTCTGAGACTTCTCGAGTGAGTTCTCGATAATCATTCTTCTGACTTCTTGAAGGACTTCTCGACAAGATTTATTATGACTTCTCGATAAGTCATTGTAGAGATCTCGATAAGTGATAATTCACAAGAGTTCTTTACAAGTATAAATTTTAGACTTATCAACAACTTAGAACTGAAATAATTTAATTCAATAAATTATTTTGGTAAAATACTTTTGATTTTATTTTAATTTATTCAAATAAAAATTGGAAAAATTCAGTTCAGTCAGGATAAAATGGGTATTTATTTGACATCTCGATAAGTCATTTTCTAGTTCTCGATAAGAGTCAGGAGAATGACATATCGATATGTAACTATTCTCTCAATATGACTTCTCGATAAGCAAATCCGAAACGTTTATTTTGATTTCTCGATAGGTCATTTACCTTTTACTGTAAATACCCAGACATCTCGACATACACCTCTTTACACCTTTGATATCTCTAAGTGACCTAATTTTTCCAAATCTAAATTATTTTCTCTAATTTCTAGATCTTTCTCTCTAATTTTTCTTACCCTCTCAAATTCAAACTCCTCAAATGGCATCAAACACAGCTACACCTTTCATCCCAAAGAAGGGCACCAACTATCTTGCTTTTACAGATGCAAATCAAGCTCCTGACAGTTTCAAGAGATTTATAAAGTTTCTTTATGAAACTTACTTTACAGGTACTTTAACTGAAAATTTAGTGTTATACTTGGATGTTCTTAGGGATTTCTGGAACACAGATGTGATAAGGACAGTGGTGCACGAGAACCAAGCTATGTCCATGGTGGTTAATTTCTCTATTCAAGGCCAACAGGTGGAGTTTTCTGAAGATGATGTCAATGTGGCTTTGGGCATCCCAAATGATAATTTGGTGGAGGTTCCAATACAAGATGAGCTAGCAGAGTCAATGGATTTCATCAACTACAGTGAAAGAATCAACTTGGCTATCCCGAACAAGAAGTACCTGAGGAGGGAATGGTCTTTCCTTTTTGATTCAATTATGAGGGCATTCACCTGTATGAAGACAGGATATGACAACATCTCAAGTGTTGTTCAGAAGCTGATGTTTTCTATGGCTCACAACAGACACCTCAATGTAGGATATCTGATAATGGAGGAGCTCAGCACCAGGCTAACAATGCCTTTGACATCAAGAGGTAAAGAAATTTTTGTTCCTATATTTATAATGTATGCTTTAAATCATAAAGTGTGTGACATTCATATGCTTAATGGTATAGATAGAACTAAAATAGGAAACTATAAACAAGTGTCCAAAGTTCTAATTAGCTCACTCATTACAATGAAAAAGGTACATGTAAGTCTTAGAATCACTCCATTTATGTTGTAGAGATTCGGGACTTACCCTTACCCAATGCCTGACATGAGGTCTACAGTAACAATTAGTATAGTTATGGCTCATGTACCTGTGTAAGCACAAACACAGGAACACCAACAAGGGCCTTCCCAAACTGAGACCCCTTTTTCTTTTCCAATATAAGCTAGCAATCCAACCACTTCATCCTCTCAAAAGGGTGAAGTGAGTAAAAAGAAGAAAAAGAAGACACCTTTGACTGTGATAAATGAGAGTGGTGAGGATCAAACATAACTAGAGTTAACCTTTGTCAAGAAACCAAAGAAGGCAAAGAAAATTGAGTTGACCACTCAAGCTACCTCTGCATCCTCTTAAAAGGATGTAGTTGCAAAAGAGGGCATAAAACAGACTCCAGGGGCATCCTTCTCAACAGGGTGTCTCTATTGAAAAGAGCACTCTCCTTAGTACACCTTGTTAAGAGACTGCACTAACACTTGAACAAATTCAAATGTATCAAAGGAGGAATAAGGATGGCACACACACAGAGAGCTTATCTTTTGAAGCTCCCTCTTCTACTCAGGGGGAGCTTCCAACACTCAATCCTGAAATTATAAATCTTATCCCTAAAATTTCTTCTTTATATAATGAAACACTTGAATCTGATTCTCAAGTATTTTTAAAATCAAGTGACATAGTTCAAGAAACTATGATCACCACCCAGGAACCATATCTAGTTGGTGAGAGGCTATATGCTAGGGTAGACTTGATGACCCCAACACAACCATAGGGGTTTCATCAGTTTTTACTGAAGACCCTGTGGTGGTTTTAAATGCACCTTCATGTGCAAATCAACCTTCATAGGTTGTAAGGTTTGAGGGTAGTACTCCCGAGAGGGAGCTATCTAAATCCTCTCCAATTCAATTGGAGGTTCCTCTTGAAGGAACAACTCCCCTTAAAACCCTAGTTAAAATTGCACTCACAATTGAAGCTAGGAGTTCAATTTCCAATGATTGCTATGGGGGAAGCAAGTACATCACATTCAAGTGACAGTGTTTTGAAAGAAGTACAAGAGTTTAAGGCCATGGTACATGACAGTAACATGGTCATATCCTCTCCAATTCCAATGAAGGTTCCCACCATAAGTGGAGAACCACACACTGTCAAAACCACAGTTCAAACTATAAGTCAAATTGTGGCATCTGTTACAGGTGGTTCTATTGATTGTCTACCCTCCACCTCAAATCCAAATAACTAGCCATCCACCTCTAACCCTACTCAACCACAACCTCATTTGCTCTCTCAGTGACTGCAGGAAGCAGAAGCTCAACCAACAACAATGAATGATCTATTGGTTGATCAGATGTCTGGACTTGCCCAAATTTCTCAACAGCTTCTTACTTCAGATATATCTAACCAAGATTATCAAGCTATCATACTTTCCTATCAGACAGATGTTCAAGAACAACAAACAAAGATTGCAAATGAAGCTTAACAAGATGGTAACTGTGATGCCTGGTTGGATAAAGACTTCCATCTTGAGATGGATGAAGTTTTGTCCAGATTTAGAGAAGAGTACATCACCATCCTTGAGAGAAATACTGAAATACACAGTCCACAAAAAGTTTATGATGCAGTCACAAATGTCTATAAATCTCAACTTAAAGCCTTTCACCTCATTGGTAAAGCTCTAAAATTGACTCTGATTGATCATCAAGATAAAACAAGAAAATTGGTCAAGGACAAGCTAGATGAGATCATCCCTTCTCAATTGGACATCAAGCAAAAATTCTCTAGATTTACAGGTCAAATGGCCAAGTTTGATTTGTCATATGTGGATAAGAGCATCAAGAATCTGAGGGAATCATTTATAGCCTTATATGAAGTTGTCCAGTAGAAAATCACTAGTAATAATGTCATCAGAGTCAAACTGGATCAACTGCATCAGGCCAAATTTGAACCATTTTTTTATGGAAGAAATAGGGAAGTTGTACAAGCTATTTTTGGCACTTCTCTCTCTTCAGCATCTCAATTACCAATGTCAACATCTACAAACTTACAAATTCAAGCTCTTCAGTCTCAAGTCTCCACCTTACAGTGTGACGGCCTCAACCCCGGGTCAGGAGTTGACGTCACTAACACATCAAATCATATTTATAATACAACTACTCATTCTTATTTCAATATAAACACAATTCCCTTCACAAGATCTTTTCCAGGTTCAAGTATGATTTAGGTTACACAATTAATACAAACCAACTTATTTAAAAATGACCTGACACATCTAACTGTCTACAGCAACTCACAGACCACACCTAGTCTGACACACCAATCTCAGAGGAGTTCGATAAATAAGGAACTAGAATCTGTCCCTGCCTATGACAAAAGGGCCTCCTATGTATCCGATATATATGAATATACAAAATATTTTGCAAGGGTGAGCGATCAATCGCTCAGCAGTACCACTATATGAATAACAAAGTAAAATAGTTTATGATAAATAATTATAGGAACAAAAATCATAACTTATTCAAAAACAAGTAAAATATGTGTAAACTGGATATTCAAAACTGGCATGCTCTATAAAAACAATAACATCAGTCGTGTGCTGCGTGCAAATACCAGAGTCCAATTTGAGCATGCTATTTTCATTTCGAAATCTACTGTTTTATTATAGGAACCATAAATCACAATCATATATATATTGGATATTATCTAGGGACGGCTGATCAAGCCTCCACACAATTTATCTAGGATAGATGGTCGGGATATCACATAATTCATCTAGGAAAGCTGATTAGGCTTTCACACAATTCACACCGGATCCGCAAAGATTAGCTAGGTCTATGATAAGTTACGCTGGACTAAGTTGTTTAGATAGGGCGCACAACCAACTTAGCCACTTACGATCGCTATCCAATATCTGACTCGTTTTATCCAGTTTTCAAATCCACTCCTACCTTTCTCTTTTTAAAACAATTCCATCACAGCACACTTTCTAAAACCTTTTCAATTTTATTCTCAATTTAGAGATAGGCATTTTCAGAAGTTACTTTTCCCCAAATCATAAGTTAACAAAACATTTTTAATACAGGGGATACGTAACTTAAAATGTTCTGTTCCATTACACAATTTAAATCAACAGTTGTATGAATTACTGTACCATAAAAGTTATGGTCAGGGGTACTTGCCTTAATACGCCTTACAATTATTACTGGATGGCTTTGAACTGACCTGGATGCTCAGGCCTTCGATTGGGACCTACAGAACTGAAATACCCTAGATTAGATTATCGAATATGCTTGACATATCTTCGCTAACATTCTACCCGAGCGTTATCAAAACCCGACTCGTACTTTGTTATATCCAAACAATGCAATAAGAATTACAGAAGGGGGGTTAAATTTAATTCCAGCTCCTTTTTCAATTTAAAGATTGTTCTTACTTAATATATAAAGTGTTTGATTTTGCAAGAAGTGCGAAATGAAACTTGAATTGAAATCAAAACATAAAGTAATAAAATACAAAGCTTTAAAACTTTCTGGTGGATTTAAATTTATTCACCAGAGATATATATTAGTATGAGAACTCTGTAAAGCTTGAATAGCACACAGCTGCTTACAAGAGAACTTACAAAATTACAGATAAATGCTTAACAGATACAGATTTTTCTATCTCTCTGAAAATAATGCTTACTTAGTTATCTGTTCAACTTGCTACTCTTGGTTTATATATATCACCAAGTTACATGATAGAAAGACAAGATAATAAAACAAAATTATATCTAGTCTAATTTCATGCTGCTACATTACTCTATCCAGCATCGTTGAATATCTTCATATTTGCATGGAAATGGTAATGCTTCTTTGTTCTCTAAATCCTGCAATTAGGTTACCACATTCCATTTGTAAACACCCGACGCATGTGACTGTGTTGTCACTATCAACTGCTATTTTGAATATTATCATCCATCGGGATTATGTTGATCATCCGTCGAGAGCCTTGTTGATTATCCGTCGGGAGCCTTTGTAGATCATCCGTTGGGAGTCTTTCTGTCACTTGATTCTATTTCACTTATGCAGAATTACAAGACATCTTATATTTATAATTAGCCATCTGATTCTTCATATCAATCTAGTAGACAACATGACTTAAAGAATCCTATAGTGTCTACTCAACTAATACATTGTTATTTGCAGAAATGTGTTACAATACTTATTGTTACATAAGCTACACTCTCGATGGATGTTAAATTGTCATCTGTTGGGACTATAAAGTTCATCCGTCGGGACTATATTAAAACATCTGTCGACAGCTACAAAAATACTAAGTTAAATCTACTAAGGTGTTTTGTTCAACTTATCATCAAGTTCACAATATATTTCTAACAATCTCCCCCAATTTATGTCTACTAGAATTGTAGCCATAAATTAAGAGAAACTTGATGAAAAAAAAAACACCCTCAATGTATAGATTGAATTATTGTAGATAAAATTAATAAGTGCTACAGTTTATTTGAAAATTGAACAAAGTAAAGTGTACAAAGAGTTCTCACAATCATTATCAAGGTGCTCCACTAGTCTGAGCAGATGTTTTCTATTTACTTGATTGTATTGATTTCTTCCCAAGCTTTCAGTTGTTTTCTTCTATTTGATTTTAGAGTTGTCTATGAAATTCAAATTCTTCAGCATTTGATAGATCCAACTTTTCTTGCATTTCCAATAGAGTCTCATTGCTTAAGATGCTCAATTGGTCTTCCAATCTGAAGAATCTTCTAATACCTTTGTCATCCATGAATTCCATCAGCCAGTAAGGCCTCAATTGCACTGTATTTCCTGTGAAGGGAATAGTTAGAGTTCTTGGAAGTGCATTTAAGGCTTTTCTACTCCTGAGTTCTTCTATCTTCTTTAGAACTAATTTCTTGGCTGTCACATTGAATCCAAAAAATATCTTGAAGGATGAGAAGATTTTTATCAAAACAGAACAACTTTCTTAAAGAATTATGTGAAGGGGCCATGTGAACTCTTTCCCACCCTTGTACTTGAACACTAGTCTTTCAGGGAGATTCCTGTGAGCATCAATTGCTCTCACTTCTTCTAGCTCATCCATGTAGAGATTGATGTCTAAAAATTCCTTGATACACAGATGTATAGAAGATCTCCCTTGTTGACAGTTGGTTTAGCTTTGGTTAAGGTCTTGGTTTTGATTTTCACAGGCTTGACCTTCTTGATTGATCTTGTCTTTGTCTTCATTAGCTTGTTGAGTATTGGTAAATTAAGTTTAGGAATAGGCAAACTTTCCCAGTCTATTGGCTCACCCTTGGGAACTATAGGCTCACCATGAAAATTCTTCGTAGGATCCACCTTAAATTCCTCATGCACCACTGAGGGCTTGGATGTTTGAGTTGAGGTAATAGACTATTTGGGAATATAATCTTCCATTTCCTGATCACTGAAGTCCAATTTTTTTGGAATGGAGCTTGTATCTGAACTTCCTTTTCTGTCGAGGTTCCTTGTGCATTTTCTGATCCTGATCTTCAGCTACTATAGGTGGTTTCTCAGAAATTTCAGTTGCTGTTTTCACAGCTTGAAGCTTGGCTACTATAGCAGCTTGCTCTTTCATCTGTTTGAGCTTCTTGGCCTCTAAAGCAGCTTGCTCTTTCATCTGTTTGAGCTTCTTGGCCTCTAAAGCAGCTTGCTTCTTTTCTTGCTTGATTCTTTTTTTCTTCCTTTTTAGCTTCTGCAAACTGAGGGTGTCCAGCCACCACACAGATTTATTTCCCATTCCTGTAGATTTTGGCAATTCTTTTCTTTTGTATTGAGTCAGTTGAATCTTTGAAGAATGCAATAGACCTTGCCAACAACTTCTTTTCATCTGGCCTTGGAGTCTCAAACATAAGATCCAATGGGTTCTTGTCAGATGACTTTGGATAATTTCTTTTGGGCTTCAAGACCAAGTTGGCTTTTAGAGACTGTATGCATAAAGGTTGGCCCTTTTCCAAGTTTCCTAGACTCAATTCATTCATAGAAATTTCTTGACTTGAGAGAAGTGATGAAAGATCTTGTTAGGTTTCTCAATGGGACCAAATTTCTTCTGAATTGCTTCATCAATCTTCTTCCATTTATCATCTAATTCTTTTTTAAGCTGCTGCAACATCAAGCTTTGTGAAACTTGACTTTGAATCCAACTTAGCAGCTGTTATTTGGATCAGATCAATGATGTCCAATACTGGTGGCTTAGGAAAAGTAATTTCTGGAATAATTACCTGACTTACTTGGATGTTAAGCACATTCTCCCCCTCACTGATTGGCTCTCCTTGACTAACTGGGACAAGTGAATCATTATCCCCTTTTTGTTAGTATCAAGTTGAGTAGAGGTAGAAGTCTATGCAGCCACTAGTTTTTGAAGCAACTGAGTTTGTTGAGCTTGATGTAAATGAATTGCAGTAATGGAAGCTTCTAATGTGTTGAGTCTTGTGTCTAAGGAGTCTACTTTGGTTGCCAGATTAGAGTTTTTCCTCAGTTGTCTGTTGATGTCAAACATGGTTGTGTTTGGAAATTTAGCATCCAACCTCTCAAAAACATCATTCTTGACCTGATCAATCTCTGTTTTTATTGCAGTGACATCCAGATTATGTTGAAGAGATTGAATTTGGTGCCGTTGAAGAGAATTGAGATGTACTTGAAGAAGCTTCTTGGTGTTAGCATTGGTGGTGGCTTGAAGAGCTGTCTGTGTTTGTTGAATGATGTGGAAGAAAGTTGACTTGAAATGGTGCTCAACACAATCTTTGGAAAATGCCCAAGATGGCATGCTAGATCTTGAGCTAGGGTCTGCTTTTCCCCTATATCCAATGGCTCTTCTTCATTATCATCTTCATCTCCAAAGAAGTCTTCAGAACCACCAGTTCCAAAATCAACATCATCACCAGCTGTGGGAGGCATGGCTGAGATGGCATCTTTGGCTCTTTGCATGGAGGTTGTTGTATGCACCAGATTTAGCATTCTTTCTGTAGCCACATTGTCCTGTTCAGCTAGAACTTGATAAGCTGAAAGAGACTGAGTAAATGCCTCAGCTACATAAGAAACGGAATTTAAGATAGCTTGATATTCTTGCTGAATTAGTTGTTTCTTTTCAGCCTCATTGACACCCATTAACTCACTTACAATGGGCTCTTCCCATTCTATTATACATGCTTTTCTCTCAATTTCTCTCTGTTCTTGCATCAAGGGCTCCCCTTGGCTCACCACCCTCACACCCTCACCTTCACCTACTAAGGTGGAACTCCCCTCACTCACTTTTGCCAGGCTGGAAGAAATAGCCTACATTATTTCTCTCGTTTCCTCTCCTTTTTCCTGAGTGTAACTCAGTGTCTCACTCTGTTCACTCCCTTCCCTCAAACCTAGGAGTGATTGTACAACTACTAACTCATCTACACTTGTAACAATTATTGAAAATTCAGTTTGTGTAGTGAGTACCGACGGATGAGGAACATCCATCGGGATAATAGTTAGGATAGTCGATGGATGACTGCTGTTAGGCATATTCATTGGGATACAATCACTAATCAACGGATGAACAATATCCACCAGAATAGAGGAAATGATAGAGTTTGGAGTGAAAACTATTGTAGACTCTGTGCATATTGATGAGAATTTAGGCACAGAAGTCTCAACAGTTCCCGAAAGAATTGGCAAGTGAGCCAGCAAATCATTTAAAAGATGATGCTCACTTGCACTAAATTTTGGCTTCTCTTATAGAGTTAAAGAAGGAGAATCAGGGATTGATGTGTTAATCATATCCACATCCAGTGAGTGTGTTTGTGAGTTTGGTGTGTTTGGTGCTTCAATAGTCAAAGATTTTGGCTATGACTCCACATTTATTGGAGCAACATAAACTGAATTTGAGATAGTGCAGTGACTGAGTCTTTAGCTGCAGTTTACATTGTGTGTGATCCCTGTGCATCCCCAAGTTTTCTAGATTTTTTCTTTCTTGTGTAAGTTTGGGGTGAATTTGTGTCCCTTACCCTTTTGGTCGGTGCTCCTGGTTGGGAGCTTGTTTCAATAGTAACATCCTTTTGGGAGGATGAAACTAGAAATGTGCTAATTTCCTTATTAAGCACAACAGTTTGTTGGAAAGCTGTGGTATGGCTAGGTTTAGATACACTCATCTCCCTATCCTTATCCTTAGGGTTTCTTTTATTTTCACCATGTCCCTCACCTATCTTACCACCCTTCACACTCCCCTCTTTGGTTTTGGTGGATTTTTAAATTGGCATCTTTTGAGAGACACCAGAGTGTGGTTTCTTTGACCTGGATTTGGAAGATTTAGGTTTTGTGGATTGGGTAGGCATCTGTTGGGTCATTGACACAGATGTCATAGCCACTGACAATGGCAAAGAAAGTTGAGAGGTAGAGATAGTAGAGACAGTGGTGCTTACCTCACTTACCTGAAGGCCCTCCATGATATGCAGATAGACAAGGGGCACCTCTTTGTGGTGATTGGCTCTGTTCAAATCTGCAATTACTCTTCTTTCTTAAACCCAACAATCCATTTTATTGGTTGGGTTCTCAATCACAAGATCCTCACAGAGATGGTTAGCAATAATCATAAGAAATCTAGCATAATAGACACTTCTAGATCTCTTTTTAAGTTCCCTAACTTGTAGCCTAACTCAAACATGACACCATCACTAAAATTAAAGAGATTATCAATAACTAGCATGTAGAGCATGTTAAGCATAGCAGTATTGATAGAATCAAAGTTACTAACTTTAGCAGAAAACACTTTTTTAACTACATCACACAGATAACTCCACTCTTTCCTAAGACCTGGCCTTATAATCTTACTTAACTTAGTGGTAGGAAGTGCATAGCCAATAGTATTAAGCAAGTTAACTAAATTAGCATATGTGGATGGCTTAATAGTAGTGTTATCAGGAATTCGAAAGCATGCTTGGATAGTGTCACTGTTAATGTAGAATTCCTTACCTTTAATGGTGAAAGTTATGGTTTTGTCAGTTGCTTGGTATACAGCAGTAGTCCACATCTCCTCCACAACTTCACAGTAGATTGTGGGTGATTCTAGCATGGTATAACTGAGCTTGCATCCCTTCACAAAATCCATCATTTTGTGATAGTCCTCAGAGGCTGGAATTTCTTTGTTCACAAGAGCTACGAAATTGTTCTTCTCATAGATGAATCTTGACTGAGACATAATCTTGACTACTGGTGCCATTGTTAAAGTAAGGAAAATTGTAGAAAGAAAGGGGTTTTGCTTTGAGAGAGAAGAGAATAGTTAATTATAGTAGAGAGAGATAAAAGCAAAAATAAACTGATGTTAGGCTTTTATGTACTCTCAAATAAAATGGGATAAAAATTAAAGATAAAAATTAAAGACCCAATGAGAATTGCCCAAAATAGCCGTTTAAAAGTAAATTAAACTATCAAAATTCTGTCAATTATCCGTCGTGAAATACTTACAGACTATAAGTATATCCGATGGATAATGTTCAAAACTTTAACGACTAAGATGCAGACAATTCGACGGATGAGAATAAAGCAGTTATATGTCGGGTATTGGATAATCCAGAAAAGTAATTGATTTTTACCATGCTATTATATTTCGACGGATGATCAAACTCGATGGATAGGGAACATCCGTCGAGATGTAAATTTTGACTTAGACAAAATTTCATCTAAAATAGAAAAATCAATTAAGTTTCTGGCTGCATTACAACTTGCAAAATTATCCGAATTAATTTAAGAATAATTAAGCATATCTAACTCACTTACCAACCTAGTAAAGGTGGATTCATCAAGTGGCTTGGTAAAGATATCTGTAAGCTCATCCTCACTTGGAATAGAGTACAGTTCCACAGTACCATTCATCACATGTTCCCTAATGAAGTGGTACTTGATATCTATGTGCTTTGTTCTTGAATGTTGTACTGAATTTTCAGTGATGGAAATTGCATTTATGATATTACAGTTGGTTTTTCATCCATGGACTCTGTGCACAGCAACTACCAGCATCAATATACTCAGTTTTAGCACTAGAAGTGGAAACTGAATTTTGCTTTTTACTGAACCAGGATACTAGCTTGTTTTCTAGAAATTGACAGGTACTGTCGTACCTTTTCTATCAATTTTACAACCTGCATAATCTGCATCTGAATAACCAGTTAGATCAAAACCAGAATCTCTAGGGTACCAAATTCCAAGTTTTGGTGTTCCCTTGAGATATCTGAAAATTCTCTTTATAGCTATTAAATGAGACTCTCTAGGATCAGCCTAAAATCTAGCACAAAGACAAGTAGCAAACATTATATCTGGCCTACTAGTTGTTAAATACAAAAGTGAGCCAATCATGCCTCTATAGCTTGAAATATCCACAGACTTTTCAGTAGTGTTTAATTCAAGTTTAGTGGCAGTGGCCGTGGGAGTTTTTGCAGATGTGTGGTCAATTAAGTTAAACTTCTTTAAAAGATCATAAATATATTTGGTTTGACTAATGAATATTCCATCACTAACTTTATTAACTTGTAAACCATGAAAGTAAGTTAGTTCTCCCATCATGCTCATTTCATACTTACTTTGCATTAGTTTGGCAAACTTTTTGCAAATTTTTTCATCTGTAGAGCCAAATATAATATCATCTACATAAATTTGAACAAGTATACTAGAGCCTATTACATTTTTAAAGAATAAAGTTTTGTCAACAGTACCTCTTATGAAGTGATTTTCTAAGAGAAATTTTGACAAAGTATCATACCAGGCTCTAGGTGTTTGCTTCAATCCAAAAAGTTCTTTCAAAAGATAGTAGACATATTCTGCAAAATTTGGATCTTTAAAACCAGGAGGCTGACTAACATAGATTTCCTCCTCCAAATCTCCATTCAGAAAGGCACTTTTGACATACATTTGATAGACTTTGAAATTGGCATGGGCTGCATAAGCTAAGAAAATTCTGATGGCTTTAAGACTTGCAACAGGTTAAAAAGTTTCATCAAATCTATTCCTTCTTGTTGACAGTAGCCCTTAGCAACCAATCTAGCTTTGTTCCTGACAATTATGGCATTTTCATCCATCTTGTTTCCGAATACCCACTTAGTGTCAATTGGATTCTTTCCTTTAGGCTTGGGTACCAGCTTTCAGACCTTGTTCCTTTCAAATTGGTTTAGTTATTCCTGCATAGCTAGAACCCAATCAGGATCCAACAGAGCTTCTTCTACCATTTTTGGTTCTTCCTTTGAAAGAAAGCTGCTATATAGACATTCTTCTTGAGTTTTTTTTCTTGTTTGAACTCTAGAAGATGCATCACCAATGATGAGCTCAAAAGGGTGATCTCTAGTCCATTTCTCTGTTGTGGTAGATTAGCTCTAGATGAAGAGGCCTCATCATTATCTTGATGTAAGACTGAGTTTTGATTTGAAGAAACTCCCCCTGAGTTTATGAATCTTTGATTTGAAGAAGGAGTTCTTTCTATAACTGATCTGTTTTGACTTTCAGCTTCTCTTATTGTTCCGACGGATGATGCACTTTGTATCTCGATGGATGAAGCTGATTGTCTATCGATGGATGATTCAATATGCAACTCGGCTGATACTGAATTTTGTACATCATTGGAGGTAGACTTTTCTGCATTATCCTTAGCCACTGTTTCTTGATCACTATCATCATCACAGTATTCACAAATCATCAAATTTGAGGCTCTCATAGAAATCTCCATCTTGCAGTCCTTCAATATTTTTATCATCAAACACAACATATATAGATTCCATAACAATGTTTGTTCTTAGATTCTAGACTCTATATGCTTTTCCAACAACATATCCAACAAAAATTCCTTCATCTGCTTTGGCATCAAACTTTCCATGTTGATCAGTTTGATTCCTTAAGATATAACATTTACATCCAAAGACATGTAGAAAGTTTAATGTTGGCTTCCTGTTCTTGAACAACTGGTAGGGAGTCATGCATTTGGATTGATTGACCAAAGAAATATTCTGAGTGTAGCATGCAGTATTTACAGCTTCAGCCCAAAAATATGTTGGTAACTTTGATTCTTCCAGCATTGTTCTTGCAGCTTCAATAAGATACATGTTCTTTCTTTTCACCACTCCATTTTGTTGTGGAGTTCTGGCTGCAGAAAACTCATGCATGATCCCATTCTCTTCACAAAATAATCTCATCACAGAATTCTTGAACTCAGTTCCATTGTCATTCCTGATTCTTCTTACTTTGAAATCAGGATGATTGTTGACTTCCCTTATGTGATTGATGATGATTTCACTAGCTTCATCTTTAGATTTTAAGAAGAATGTCCAAGAGAACTTTGAGAAACCATCTAAAATTACTAGGCAATATCTTTTCTTTGAAATTGACAACACATTGACTGGTCCAAACAAATCCATGTGCAACAATTGTAAAGGTTCTTCAATAGTTGAATCAAGCTTCTTTCTGAATGATGCTTTAATCTGCTTTCCTTTCTGGAAGGCATCACATAATCCATCCTTTGAAAATTCCACTTGAGAAATACCTCTAACCAAATCTTTTTGACTAGCTCATTCATGGTCTTGAAGCTTGGATGGGACATCTTCTTGTGCCATAGCCAACTTTCATCTTGACTTGCCTTGCTAAATAGACAAGTGACATATTCTGCATTTGATGAGTTAAAATCAGCTAAGTACACATTTCCTTTTCTCACCCCAGTGAGAACCACTTTGTAGCTCCTCTTGTGGGTCACAACACAGGCTTCAGAATTGAAAGTGGCTGAGTTGCCCTTATATCAAAGTTGGCTGATACTTAACAAATTATGCTTGAGTCCATCCACTAGGGCAACCTCTTCAATGATGACATTATTCTTTGAAATCAAGCCATATCCCATAGTATAACCCTTGCTGTCATCTCCAAAAGTGATACTTAGGCCAGCTCTTTCCTTGAACCCAATGAGCAGGGTAGAATCTCCAGTCATGTGCCTTGAGCACCCACTATCCAAATACCAAAGATTCTTTATATTTCCCTGCACACATCAAAATAAAATCAAGTTGATTTTGGTACCCAAGTTTCCTTTGGTCCTTCCTAGTTAGCCTTTTTCTTTGGTTTCTTAGGTTTGACCTCATTTAACTTGGGTATTTCAGATTCATCCTTAGTCATTTGAGTTGGACCTTTGAAACCATTCATTGAAACATAATTATCATGCATATTTTGATTGACAAGAAAAGGCATGCTATGTGCAAACATGTTATTCCAGTAAGGCATACTAAATGGCATTTGAGGCATACTAAATACAGCATAATATGGATTAGGTGCAAATGGCATATTAGCAAATTGTGCATTCATATTCTGTGCAGGCAAAGCATACATAGACATGGCACGCATGTTGGGGAATGAGGGAGGTGCAGACATATATGTAGGCATAGCAAGTTTGCAATTAACAGACAAATGATTAACACTACCACACTTAACACATATTTTTCTTGGAGCATATTTATCAGGTGTGTAGTTGTTATCTTTGTTAATTCCTACCTTCCCATTTCTGTTGTTTTTCCTTTTTGATTTTGCTTTAACTTCAATCTTATCTAATCTTTAATTCAATTGCTTGATAGACAGATGACCAACATTGACTCTCTTTTCTTTTCTCGCTTGACTAGATTCTCCTGGAACAAAGTTTTTAGAAACTGATCCATATTTATCATTCAACTTAGCTAACTTAGCTTTGCTAATTGGCTTACTAACATTTGACGGATGTGTGGTCTTTCGATAGATAATCTTTTTGATTATTCGACGGATAATTTTCATCATCTGTCGAATCCACATATGTTGAAAGTCCTTCAACCAGATTGGAATCTAGCTTCTCTTTGCTCTTTTTCCAGGCTACATCACAAAAGGATTCTATACCTTGAATTTTGGTAATTTGAGCATGGACATCTCTAGATGATTTCCATACCTTAATTACTTCTTGTTCTCGTTCAAGCTGCTTCCTTAAAATCTCTTCTTTCTTTAAAGATTCAGTTAATTCATCCTTAGCAGTTTTACATTCAATTCTCAATTTTTCAAACTCAATAAATTGAGACTCTAGCACATTATTCCTCTCCATTAAAAACAAATTGTTTTCCTTAATTTTAGCATTTTCCTTAGTGATGGATTTAAGAGTTACACGTAAATGATATAGCTCAATAGATATATCATTAATGGCATCATTGCACTCAGATTTAGTTAAATGTGCTAGGTTAGTGGTGATTACCTGATTGCTTGATGAACTAACTTCTGCTTCATTTGACTTGGCCATTAGGTCTAGATTGACATAGCTTGGTTCTTCATCTTCATCCAATCCATCTGCAGCCCAGTCATTCTCCTGTGTGATGAAAGCCCTTTCCCTTTGTTTGAGCAGCTCAAAATATTTTTTCTTGTAATCAACAGGCTCAAACTTATTTTTACCAGAATTAGGCTTTCTACATTCACTGGAAAAATGACATGCCAAGCCACATTTGAAACACTTGAATTTAGATTTATCAACCATGTTTCTATTTGGCTTAGCTGCTCCAAAATTCTTCTTGAATTTGATCTTGGAAAATCTCCTGGATAAGAATGCTAGATGCTCATCTATATCATCGATGCCATCTTGGCTCAACTGCTCTTCATTTTCAGCTACCAGCCCTTTACCCTTGCTCTCACAAACCTTTGAGTTTGATGCAGATTCCACAACTTTAACCTTCATCTTCTTTTCCTTCTCTAGCTCAGCAACTAGTGTAATGGATCCTCCTTTCTTCCTTTCTTTCTCCATCTTTTCATCTTGCTCTATTTCAAGCTCATAGCTCTTTAGAATTTCATACAGTCTTTCCAAGGTGAATTCCTTGTAATCTTGAGAGTTTCTTGAAGAGACTGTCATGGGCTTCCATTCCTTTGGCAGAGATCTAAGGAATTTAAGGTTTAAGTCTTTTGTTTGATAGGCCCTTCCATGCAACTTGAGAGCATTCAGTAGCTTTTGAAATCTACTAAACATATCAGTGAGTGATTCACTTTCTTCACAGTGAAAATGCTCATATTGTTGAATCAAGAGTTGCATCTTATTCTCTCTTACTTGCTCAGTACCATCACAAATAATTTGAATTGTGTCCCAAACCTCTTTATTTGTTATGTAGTTTATGATGTTGTCAAACATATCACCATCAACATCATTAAACAGTATATTCATGGCCTTTTTATCTTTCCTGACTTGTTCAATGTCTGGATCAGACCATTTATGTCTAGGCTTTGGAACTGATGGTTCATTTCCTGTAGCATCTCTCATGGGAACATGAGGACCTTTTTATATGTAGTCCACATAGGCTTCATCTTGAGAAAGAAGATGTAGGTGCATCTTCACCTTCCAGTGGTGGTAGTTGTCTTTGTCCAGAAATGGAATTTTCACTCCTGCATCCTTTCTGATCATCTTGCTGATTGTGGTGATCTTTACACCCTTTGTACTTCAAGAGCTTGCTCTGATACCAATTGTTATACCCAAACAATGCAATAAGAATTATAGAAGGGAGGGTTGAATGTAATTTTAGCTCTTTTTTCAATTTAAAGACTGTTCTTACTTAATATATAACAGTGTTTGATTTTGCAAGAAGTGCGGAATGAAACTTGAATTAAAATCAAAACACAAAGTAATAAAACATAAAGCTTTAAAACTTTCTGGTGGATTTGAATTTATCCACCAAAGATATATATTAGTATGAGAACTCTGTGATGCTTGAATAGCACACAGCTGCTTACAAGAGAACTTACAAAATTACAGAGAAATGCTTAACAGATACAACTTTTTCTATCTATTCTACTCAGATAGAAAAATGCTTACTCAGTTATCTAGTTCTACTTGCTACTCTTGGTTTATATATATCACCAAGTTACATGATAGTAAGATAAGATAATAAAACAAATTTATATCTAGTCTAACTTCATGTTGCTACATTACTCTATCCAGCATCTTTAAATATCTTCATATTTGCATGGAAATGGTAATGTTTCTTTGTTCTCTAAATCCTGCAATTAGGCTGCCACATTCCATTTGCAAACACCCGACACATGTGATTGTGTTGTCACTATCAACTTTTATTTTGAATATTATCATCTGTCGGGATTATGTTGATCATCCGTCGGGAGCCTTATTGATTATCCGTCGGGAGCTTTTGTAGATCATCCGTTGGGAGTCTTTCTGTCACTTGATTCTATTTCACATATGCAGAATTACAAGACATCTTATATTTACAATTAGCCAACCTATTCTGCATATCAATCTAGTAGTCAACATGACTGAAAGAATCCTACAGTGTCTCCTCAACTAATACATTGTTGTTTGCAGAAATGTGTTACAATACTTATTGTTACATAAGCTACACTCTCGATGGATGTTAAATTGTCATCCATCGGGACTATAAAGTTCATCCATCGGGACTATATTAAAACATCTGTCGAGAGCTACAAAAACACTAAGTTAAATCTATTAAGGTGTTTTGTTCAACTTATCATCAAGGTCACAACATATTTTTAACATACTAATACGCATTATTATATTACATGTAATAATTAGGGTTCACATCCTCGAAAATTGGTTCAGTAAATATATGTTCTCGAAATACAGATATTCGTCATTTTGGAAATTAGGGTTATTGAATAATTACAAAATATCTTGCCACGACACATACTTGGGTTTTGTATAATATAACTATATTTTCAATCGACGTTGTCGATAATTACAGGATACACTCCCGTATTCCTGAAAATAATTTCTCAGAAATCGGGCAACATTTCCTCTATTTATCGGGCTAACCCGTCGAAAAATAATCGACGCAAATCACAACAATAATCCACAATCCGCAATTCCCGTTCACCTATACAAATTCAAATATTAACTATTATTATTAGTAGTATTTTATGTTTTTATTGGTAGGACTCAGAAATATTCATCACTGTCCACCGTCAACTCGCCGAGGCTCATCGCCGATGGCGGTAAAATTCGCGGGTTCATGATAATTCGGGTTTCCGACACAAATTTTCACTGATTAATCGTATTAATTTCCTGCACAAAACTACTATTACTATTATTATTATTATTGTTATTATCATTATTATTATCATTACCCAATTATAATCAATTTATTACGGCAGAAAATCAGTTGAAATTAATAAAACAAAATTCCACAAAACAATCGAACCACGCTAATCAAATCCAGAACAACACGTGCATACGCGCAGAACCAAGCCATCAGCCGCCTCACCCGAAAAGACTGGCGGCAACCGGAACAAAAAACGGGCGGCACAGCACAACTGACTACACACTAAGCAAGAACGAATCTAAGGCAACGACCGGAAAACAAACGGAAAATCCACTCACCGAAAAACAGAGGCAAGACCGGGGGAAAAGGAAGAGAAGAGAGAGAGAGAGAAAAGAGAGGAAGAAATTGAAAGAGAAAAAAAAGTACAGAGAGATTAGAGAGAGAGCGAGAGAGAATCAGTTCGAGAGAGAGAGAGGGTCGCGGGATTAGAGAGAGATGGTAGGGATTTGATGCGGGAGAGATTAACAAGAGAAAAAAGGGGATAAGAGTGTATACAATTATCTAATTTCTATTTTTTTTATTACCCGAACCTTACACCGCAATTATCGATTAACGAATAGTTTATGGGTAAAAATAATCTTAAAATTCGCCAAAATAGTGTTAAAATTCTCAAAATAATCTAAAACTAATAAAATAAAGTTTTTGTAATTATTAAATCATTTTTGGAACGCGCAATATACTCATATTTAACGATTTAACGAACAAACGTGCAGGTGAATAAAAACCGAAAAATTTTCAAAATAATTTTAAATTCTAAAAATTTTCCAAACTTAATAAAATATGAACTTCATAATTTTTGAAACATTCTAGAATTCAATACTGATTTTACTCATAATTGCAATTAGAAAATCATTTAAAGATAAATAATTAATGAAATATTGGATTCTAAATTTTATAAAGTCCCAAAAATATTTATTGAAATTATAAAATCATAAAATAAATTTTAGAGACAATCCCAGTATTTGTGGAATTAAATCTTCAATAAAACCACTTTTTGAAGTGAAACAAAAACAATATGGCTCAATAATTAATTATACAAATAATCCATGTACACCAATAATCACACATAAATAATAGTAAACAACATACAGCTAACAGAACCAATACACATATTTTATTTACTCAATTATTCAATAATTACACTATTTAAATAATACAAAAATACATGAGTCGTTATAACCTTCCCCCTTAAAAAGATTATGTCCTCAGAATCTTAACTAATTGAGCAAATGAGGATATTTGTCAAGCATATCTGATTCTAACTCCCAAGTAGATTCTTCTGCTCGAGGATTTCTCCAAAGCACCTTAACTATAGAAATTGACTTATTCCTAAGGACTCGCTCTTTGCGGTCTAGAATCTGGATCGGTCATTCCACGTAGGACAAACCTGGTTGAAGCTCGATTGGCTCATACTCAATGACTTGATTCGAATCGGAAATATACCGCTTCAGCATAGATACGTGGAACACATTATGGAAATGCTGCAGCTGCGGACGGCAGTGCCAACTCATAGGAAACTTTACCTATTTTTCTCAATACCTCGAACGGTCCAATATACCTAGGACTCAGTTTGCCTTTCTTTCCAAATCTAACCAACCTTTTTCAACGCTGACACTTTTAACAATACCAACGATCCTATTTCTATATCCATGTCCTTTTGATGCAAGTCCGCATTATTACTCTGTTTATCCTAAGTTGCTTTTAATCTTTTTCGAATCAAATACCACTGTGTCCTTAGTTTGTTGAACCAACTCAGAACCTAACAACTTTTTCTCCCCTACTTCATCCCAATAAAGTGGGGATCTACACTTACTATCTATACAAAGCTTCGTAGGGTGGCATTCCTATACTGACATAATAACTATTATTATAGGAGAACTCAATTAATGTCAGGTGATCATCTCAGTTTCTTTTAAAATCCAAAGTACAAACCCTCAATATATCTTCTATTGTCTGAATTGTCCTTTCACTTTAGTCATTTGTCTGGGGATGGTAAGCGGTACTCATCTTTAATTTGGTGCCTAAACATTCCTGGAATTTTGTCAAAAACCTCGAGTTAAACCTTGGGTCTCGATCAGACATAATTGAAACATGGACTCCATGCTTGGTCACAATTTCATCCAAGTACATCTTAACTAATTTATTCAGAGAATATCTTTCATTGATTGGAAGGAAATGTATAGACTTAGTCAATCTATCAATAATCACCCAAATAACATCATGGTTCAATTTCATCTTTGGTAGTCCCACTACAAAATCCATTGCGATCTCTTCCCATTTCCATTGTGGAATCTCTAAGGGTTGTAGTAATCCACTTGGCCTTTGATGTTCGGCCTTTTTTGGCTGGAGTGATATTTATACACCCAATCCGCTATCTCCTTTTTCATCCATGGCCACCAAAAGTTATACTTTAAATCCTGGTACATTTTTGTGCTTCCCAGATGGATGGAAAAACCTGGAACTATGAGCTTCTCACAAAATCTTACTCTTCAGTTCAGTCACATTAGTGATCCATATTCTCGAGGAAAACCTAAACATACATTTGCAGTCTTTTTGAGTACAAAGTTCTTCTTCAGTCAAACTATTAGTTTTTGATCCAATATCTCTTCCTGATATTTCTTAATCTTTGTCCATTTATTTGGCTGAAAGGTAATCTCATACAATTGCTCATATTACCTTTTGGCATTCGAACTTCAATTTCCAACCTTTCCAATTCTTTTGCCAATTCCTCAGCAACTTTGATCACAATCAATTTTTCCTTCCTGCTCAGGGCATCTGCCACTACATTAGCTTTGCTTGGGTGGTAGTTAATGGTACAATCGTAATACTTAATCAGTTCCATCCATCTCTGTTGTCTCATATTTAGTTCCTTTTGGGTGAATATATAATTTAAGCTCTTATGGTCCGTATAGATCTCGCACTTTTCTCCGTACAAATAATATCTCCATAACATCAACGCGAACACAATTGCTGGTAACTCCAAATCTTGCACTGGATACTTCTGCTCATGGGGTTTTACTGTCTGGAGGCGTAGGCAATAACTTTATCATGTTGCATCAACACACAGCCCAAACCTTTTAAAGAAGCATCACTGTAGAGCACAAAGTACCCTGTTTTATCTGGCAATGCTAATACTGGAGCTGTCACTAATCTTTTCTTCAACTCCTGAAAGTTTTCCTCACATTTTTCTGTCCAGATAAACTTCTCAGTCTTCCTAGTCAGCTTAGTCATTGGAGTCGCAATCTTGGCAAAGTCTTTTACAAATCTTCGGTTGATAATCCAAGAAAACTCCTAACTTCCGTCGAGGTCTTTGGTTGTTCCCATTTGGATACAGCCTCAATCTTTACAGGATCCACCTTAATACCATCCTTACCCAATACATGACCCCAAAAACTGTACTTCATCCAACCAAAATTCGCACTTTGAAAACTTAGCGTACAACTGCTTCTCTCTCAGCCTTTGTTGGGCAATCCTCAGATGTTCTGCATGATCCTCTTCAGTCTTCGAGTAGATGAGGATGTCATCAATAAATATAATAATAAACTTATATAAGTACGCCTTATGCACCCTATTCATTAATCCATGAAAGTAGCTAGTACATTGGTCAATCTAAATAACATTACTAGGAATTCGTAATGTCCATATATGGTTCTGAATGCAGTCCTGGGTATGTCTTCAGGCTTAATTTTCCAACTGATGGTAACTCAATCTTAAGTCAATCTTCGAGAAACAACATGCTCTTTTAAACAGGTCAAACAAATCATCAATCCTGGGTATAGGATA